>NW_026890329.1:0-70000 GCF_963514075.1 Conger conger
ATGTGCCGAGGCTGAGTGGAGTGAATGTTCCCAGGCTGAATGGGAGTCAATGTGCCTAGACAGAGTGGAGTGAATGTGCCCAGGCTGAGTGGAGTGGAGGTGCCCAGGCTGAGTGGAGTTGGGGTTCCCAGGCAGAGAGGGACTGGAAGTGCCCTGGCTGAGTGGAGTGAATGTGCCCAGGCTGCGTGGAGTGGAGGTTCCCAGGCTGAGTGGAGTGCAGGTTCCCAGCAGAGTGGGACTAGAAGTGCCCAGGCTGAGTGGAGTGAATGTGCCCAGGCTGAGTGGAGTGAATGAGCCCAGGCAGAGTGGAGTGAATGTGCCCAGGCTGGGTGGAGTGGAGGTGCCCAGGCTGAGTGGAGTGCAGGTTCCCAGGCAGAGTGGGATTGGAAGTGCCCTGGCTGAGTGGAGTGAATGTGCCCTGGCTGAGTGGAGTGAATGTGGCCAGGCTGAGTGGAGTGGAGGTGCCCAGGCTGAGTGGAGTGAATGTGCCCAGGCTGACTGGAGAGAATGTTCCCAGGCTGAGTGGATTGGAGGTGCCCAGGCTGAGTGGAGTGCAGGTTCCCAGGCAGAGTGGGACTGGAAGTGCCCAGGCTGAGTGGAGTGAATGTGCCCTGGCTGAGTGGAGTGAATGTGGCCAGGCTGAGTGGAGTGGAGGTGCCCAGGCTGAGTGGAGTGAATGTGCCCAGGCTGACTGGAGAGAATGTGCCCAGGCTGAGTGGATTGGAGGTGCCCAGGCTGAGTGGAGTGCAGGTTCCCAGGCAGAGTGGGACTGGAAGTGCCCAGGCTGAGTGGAGTGAATGTGCCCAGGCTGAGTGGAGTGGAGGTGCCCAGGCTGAGTGGAGTTGGGGTTCCCTGGCAGAGTGGGACTGGAAGTGCCATGGCTGAGTGGAGTGAATGTGCCCAGGCTGAGTGGAGTGGAGGTTCCCAGTCAGAGTGGGAGTGGAGGTTCCTGGGCAGAGTGGGACTGGAAGTGCCCAGGCTGAGTGGAGTGACTGTGCCCTGGCTGAGTGGAGTGAATGTGCCCAGGCTGAGTGGAGTGGAGGTGCCCAGGCTGAGTGGAGTGCAGGTTCCCAGCAGAGTGGGACTGGAAGAGCCCAGGCTGAGTGGAGTGAATGTGCCCAGGCTGAGTGGAGTGAATGTGCCCAGGCAGAGTGGAGTGAATGTGCCGAGGCTGAGTGGAGTGGAGGAGCCCAGGCTGAGTGGAGTGCAGGTTCCCAGGCAGAGTGGGATTGGAAGTGCCCAGGCTGAGTGGAGTGAATGTGCCCAGGCTGAGTGGAGTGAATGTGCCCAGGCTGACTGGAGTGAATGTGCCCAGGCTGACTGGAGAGAATGTGCCCAGGCTGAGTGGATTGGAGGTGCCCAGGCTGAGTGGAGTGCAGGTTCCCAGGCAGAGTGGGACTGGAAGTGCCCAGGCTGAGTGGAGTGAATGTGCCCAGGCTGAGTGGAGTGAATGTTCCCAGGCTGAATGGGAGTCAATGTGCCTAGACAGAGTGGAGTGAATGTGCCCAGGCTGAGTGGAGTGGAGGTGCCCAGGCTGAGTGGAGTTGGGGTTCCCAGGCAGAGAGGGACTGGAAGTGCCCTGGCTTAGTGGAGTGAATGTGCCCAGGCTGCGTGGAGTGGAGGTTCCCAGGCTGAGTGGAGTGCAGGTTCCCAGCAGAGTGGGATTGGAAGTACCCAGGCTGAGTGGAGTGGAGGTGCCCAGGCTGAGTGGAGTGCAGGTTCCCAGGCAGAGTGGGATTGGAAGTGCCCAGGCTGAGTGGAGTGAATGTGCCCAGGCTGAGTGGAGTGGAGGTGCCCAGGCTGAGTGGAGTGAATGTGCCCAGGCTGACTGGAGAGAATGTGCCCAGGCTGAGTGGATTGGAGGTGCCCAGGCTGAGTGGAGTGCAGGTTCCCAGGCAGAGTGGGACTGGAAGTGCCCAGGCTGAGTGGAGTGAATGTGCCCAGGCTGAGTGGAGTGAATGTTCCCAGGCTGAATGGGAGTCAATGTGCCTAGTCAGAGTGGAGTGAATGTGCCCAGGCTGAGTGGAGTGAATGTGCCCAGGCTGAGTGGAGTGAATGTTCCCAGGCTGAATGGGAGTGAATGTGCCTAGACAGAGTGGAGTGAATGTGCCCAGGCTGAGTGGAGTGGAGGTGCCCAGGCTGAGTGGAGTTGGGGTTCCCAGGAAGAGAGGGACTGGAAGTGCCCTGGCTGAGTGGAGTGAATGTGCCCAGGCTGCGTGGAGTGGAGGTTCCCAGGCTGAGTGGAGTGCAGGTTCCCAGCAGAGTGGGACTAGAAGTGCCCAGGCTGAGTGGAGTGAATGTGCCCAGGCTGAGTGGAGTGAATGAGCCCAGGCAGAGTGGAGTGAATGTGCCCAGGCTGGGTGGAGTGGAGGTGCCCAGGCTGAGTGGAGTGCAGGTTCCCAGGCAGAGTGGGATTGGAAGTGCCCAGGCTGAGTGGAGTGAATGTGCCCAGGCTGAGTGGAGTGGAGGTGCCCAGGCTGAGTGGAGTTGGGGTTCCCTGGCAGAGTGGGACTGGAAGTGCCAAGGCTGAGTGGAGTGAATGTGCCCAGGCTGAGTGGAGTGGAGGTGCCCAGGCCGAGTGGAGTGCAGGTTCCCAGGCAGAGTGGGACTGGAAGTGCCCAGGCGGAGTGGAGTGAATGTGCCCAGGCTGAATGGGAGTCAATGTGCCTAGACAGAGTGGAGTGAATGTGCCCGGCCGCCGGAGCCCGAAACGTGCGTTTCCCCATTGCCTTGAATGGGCGCGGAGAGAGGGGGGCGCTTTTTGGCTCGTGGCGCGGGCACCGTTGCGCCAAAGCGTCAAGTGTCACCCGTCCCCGTGCTCGGGGCGGCCCCTTGGAGCTAACTGGCTGGGTCTGGAGGGGCTGCGAGGCCGCCCAGGAGAACGGGTCCAAACCGCGTTCCGATCGGACGAGAATTGAGGGCGGGACACAGTTCCGCGGTTCACTTTCCGCACGGGCAAAGGGCCTATTACTTGCGGCGGGAGGGCTTAAGAGTGGACCCCCGTGAGTCGGGTGGAGAGCCGGGTGTGGAGAGGAGTAGCGGAGGTTCCCAGTCAGAGTGGGAGTAGAGGTTCCTGGGCAGAGTGGGACTGGAAGTGCCCAGGCTGAGTGGAGTGAATGTGCCCTGGCTGAGTGGAGTGAATGTGGCCAGGCTGAGTGGAGTGGAGGTGCCCAGGCTGAGTGGAGTGAATGTGCCCAGGCTGACTGGAGAGAATGTGCCCAGGCTGAGTGGATTGGAGGTGCCCAGGCTGAGTGGAGTGCAGGTTCCCAGGCAGAGTGGGACTGGAAGTGCCCAGGCTGAGTGGAGTGAATGTGCCCAGGCTGAGTGGAGTGGAGGTGCCCAGGCTGAGTGGAGTTGGGGTTCCCTGGCAGAGTGGGACTGGAAGTGCCAAGGCTGAGTGGAGTGAATGTGCCCAGGCTGAGTGGAGTGGAGGTGCCCAGGCCGAGTGGAGTGCAGGTTCCCAGGCAGAGTGGGACTGGAAGTGCCCAGGCGGAGTGGAGTGAATGTGCCCAGGCTGAATGGGAGTCAATGTGCCTAGACAGAGTGGAGTGAATGTGCCCGGCCGCCAGAGCCCGAAACGTGCGTTTCCCCATTGCCTTGAATGGGCGCGGAGAGAGGGGGGCGCTTTTTGGCTCGTGGCGCGGGCACCGTTGCGCCAAAGCGTCAAGTGTCACACCTCCCCGTGCTCGGGGCGGCCCCTTGGAGCTAACTGGCTGGGTCTGGAGGGGCTGCGAGGCCGCCCAGGAGAACGGGTCCAAACCGCGTTCCGATCGGACGAGAATTGAGGGCGGGACACAGTTCCGCGGTTCACTTTCCGCCCGGGCAAAGGGCCTATAACTTGCGGCGGGAGGGCTTAAGAGTGGGCCCCCGCGAGTCGGGTGGAGAGCCGGGTGTGGAGAGGAGTAGCGGAGGTTCCCAGTCAGAGTGGGAGTGGAGGTTCCTGGGCAGAGTGGGACTGGAAGTGCCCAGGCTGAGTGGAGTGACTGTGCCCTGGCTGAGTGGAGTGAATGTGCCCAGGCTGAGTGGAGTGAATGTGCCCAGGCTGAGTGGAGTGAATGTGCCCAGGCTGACTGGAGAGAATGTGCCCAGGCTGAGTGGATTGGAGGTGCCCAGGCTGAGTGGAGTGCAGGTTCCCAAGCAGAGTGGGACTGGAAGTGCCCAGGCTGAGTGGAGTGAATGTGCCCAGGCTGAGTGGAGTGGAGGTGCCCAGGCTGAGTGGAGTTGGGGTTCCCTGGCAGAGTGGAACTGGAAGTGCCATGGCTGAGTGGAGTGAATGTGCCCAGGCTGAGTGGAGTGAATGTGCCCAGGCTGAGTGGAGTGGAGGTGCCCAGGCTGAGTGGAGTGCAGGTTCCCAGGCAGAGTGGGATTGGAAGTGCCCAGGCTGAGTGGAGTGAATGTGCCCAGGCTGAGTGGAGTGGAGGTGCCCAGGCCGAGTGGAGTGCAGGTTCCCAGGCAGAGTGGGACTGGAAGTGCCCAGGCGGAGTGGAGTGAATGTGCCCAGGCTGAATGGGAGTCAATGTGCCTAGACAGAGTGGAGTGAATGTGCCCAGGCTGAGTGGAGTGGAGGTGCCCAGGCTGAGTGGAGTTGGGGTTCCCAGGCAGAGAGGGACTGGAAGTGCCCTGGCTGAGTGGAGTGAATGTGCCCAGGCTGCGTGGAGTGGAGGTTCCCAGGCTGAGTGGAGTGCAGGTTCCCAGCAGAGTGGGACTGGAAGTGCCCAGGCTGAGTGGAGTGAATGTGCCCAGGCTGAGTGGAGTGAATGTGCCCAGGCTGAGTGGAGTGAATGTGCCCAGGCTGAGTGGAGTGGAGGTGCCCAGGCTGAGTGGAGTGCAGGTTCCCAGGCAGAGTGGGACTGGAAGTGCCCAGGCTGAGTGGAGTGAATGTGCCCAGGCTGAATGGAGTGGAGGTGTCCAGGCTGAGTGGAGTGCAGGTTCCCAGGCAGAGTGGGATTGGAAGTGCCCAGGCTGAGTGGAGTGAATGTGCCCAGGCTGAGTGGAGTGGAGGTGCCCAGGCTGAGTGGAGTTGGGGTTTCCTGGCAGAGTGGGACTGGAAGTGCCAACGCTGAGTGGAGTGAATGTGCCCAGGCTGAGTGGAGTGGAGGTGCCCAGGCCGAGTGGAGTGCAGGTTCCCAGGCAGAGTGGGACTGGAAGTGCCCAGGCGGAGTGGAGTGAATGTGCCCAGGCTGAATGGGAGTCAATGTGCCTAGACAGAGTGGAGTGAATGTGCCCAGCCGCCGGAGCCCGAAACGTGCGTTTCCCGATTGCCTTGAATGGGCGCGGAGAGAGGGGGGCGCTTTTTGGCTCGTGGCGCGGGCACCGTTGCGCCAAAGCGTCAAGTGTCACCCCTCCCCGTGCTCGGGGCGGCCCCTTGGAGCTAACTGGCTGGGTCTGGAGGGGCTGCGAGGCCGCCCAGGAGAACGGGTCCAAACCGCGTTCCGATCGAACGAGAATTGAGGGCGGGACACAGTTCCGCGGTTCACTTTCCGCCCGGGCAAAGGGCCTATTACTTGCGGCGGGAGGGCTTAAGACTGGGCCCCCGTGAGTCGGGTGGAGAGCCGGGTGTGGAGAGGAGTAGCGGAGGTTCCCAGTCAGAGTGGGAGTGGAGGTTCCTGGGCAGAGTGGGACTGGAAGTGCCCAGGCTGAGTGGAGTGAATGTGCCCTGGCTGAGTGGAGTGAATGTGGCCAGGCTGAGTGGAGTGGAGGTGCCCAGGCCGAGTGGAGTGCAGGTTCCCAGGCAGAGTGGGACTGGAAGTGCCAAGGCTGAGTGGAGTGAATGTGCCCAGGCTGAGTGGAGTGGAGGTGCCCAGGCTGAGTGGAGTTGGGGGTCCCTGGCAGAGTGGGACTGGAAGTGCCAAGGCTGAGTGGAGTGAATGTGCCCAGGCTGAGTGGAGTGGAGGTGCCCAGGCTGAGTGGAGTGCAGGTTCCCAGGCAGAGTGGGATTGGAAGTGCCCAGGCTGAGTGGAGTGAATGTACCCAGGCTGAGTGGAGTGGAGGTGCCCAGGCTGAGTGGAGTGCAGGTTCCCAGGCAGAGTGGGATTGGAAGTGCCCAGGCTGAGTGGAGTGAATGTGCCCAGGCTGAGTGGAGTGGAGGTGCCCAGGCTGAGTGGAGTTGGGGTTCCCTGGCAGAGTGGGACTGGAAGTGCCAAGGCTGAGTGCAGTGAATGTGCCCAGGCTGAGTGGACTGGAGGTGCCCAGGCCGAGTGGAGTGCAGGTTCCCAGGCAGAGTGGGACTGGAAGTGCCCAGGCGGAGTGGAGTGAATGTGCCCAGGCTGAATCTGAGTCAATGTGCCTAGACAGAGTGGAGTGAATGTGCCCAGCCGCCGGAGCCCGAAACGTGCGTTTCCCCATTGCCTTGAATGGGCGCGGAGAGAGGGGGGCGCTTTTTGGCTCGTGGCGCGGGCACCGTTGCGCCAAAGCGTCAAGTGTCACCCCTCCCCGTGCTCGGGCCGGCCCCTTGGAGCTAACTGGCTGGGTCTGGAGGGGCTGCGAGGCCGCCCAGGAGAACGGGTCCAAACCGCGTTCCGATCGGACGAGAATTGAGGGCGGGACACAGTTCCGCGGTTCACTTTCCGCCCGGGCAAAGGGCCTATTACTTGCGGCGGGAGGGCTTAAGAGTGGGCCCCCGTGAGTCGGGTGGAGAGCCGGGTGTGGAGAGGAGTAGCGGAGGTTCCCAGTCAGAGTGGGAGTGGAGGTTCCTGGGCAGAGTGGGACTGGAAGTGCCCAGGCTGAGTGGAGTGAATGTGCCCTGGCTGAGTGGAGTGAATGTGGCCAGGCTGAGTGGAGTGGAGGTGCCCAGGCTGAGTGGATTGGAGGTGCCCAGGCTGAGTGGAGTGAATATGCCCAGGCTGAGTGGATTGGAGGTGCCCAGGCTGAGTGGAGTTGGGGTTCCCTGGCAGAGTGGGACTGGAAGTGCCAAGGCTGAGTGGAGTGAATGTGCCCAGGCTGAGTGGAGTGGAGGTGCCCAGGCCGAGTGGAGTGCAGGTTCCCAGGCAGAGTGGGACTGGAAGTGCCCAGGCGGAGTGGAGTGAATGTGCCCAGGCTGAATGGGAGTCAATGTGCCTAGACAGAGTGGAGTGAATGTGCCCGGCCGCCGGAGCCCGAAACGTGCGTTTCCCCATTGCCTTGAATGGGCGCGGAGAGAGGGGGGCGCTTTTTGGCTCGTGGCGTGGGCACCGTTGCGCCAAAGCGTCAAGTGTCACACCTCCCCGTGCTCGGGGCGGCCCCTTGGAGCTAACTAGCTGGGTTTGGAGGGGCTGCGAGGCCGCCCAGGAGACCGGGTCCAAACCGCGTTCCGATCGGACGAGAATTGAGGGCGGGACACAGTTCCGCGGTTCACTTTCCGCCCGGGCAAAGGGCCTATAACTTGCAGCGGGAGGGCTTAAGAGTGGGCCCCCGCGAGTCGGGTGGAGAGCCGGGTGTGGAGAGGAGTAGCGGAGGTTCCCAGTCAGAGTGGGAGTGGAGGTTCCTGGGCAGAGTGGGACTGGAAGTGCCCAGGCTGAGTGGAGTGAATGTGCCCTGGCTGAGTGGAGTGAATGTGGCCAGGCTGAGTGGAGTGGAGGTGCCCAGGCCGAGTGGAGTGCAGGTTCCCAGGCAGAGTGGGACTGGAAGTGCCCAGGTTGAGTGGAGTGAATGTGCCCAGGCTGAGTGGAGTGGAGGTGCCCAGGCTGAGTGGAGTTGGGGGTCCCTGGCAGAGTGGGACTGGAAGTGCCAAGGCTGAGTGGAGTGAATGTGCCCAGGCTGAGTGGAGTGGAGGAGCCCAGGCTGAGTGGAGTGCAGGTTCCCAGGCAGAGTGGGATTGGAAGTGCCCAGGCGGAGTGGAGTGAATGTGCCCAGGCTGAATGGGAGTCAATGTGCCCGGGCTGAGTGGAGTGCAGGTTCCCAGGCAGAGTGGGATTGGATGTGCCCAGGCTGAGTGGAGTGAATGTGCCCAGGCTGAGTGGAGTGGAGGTGCCCAGGCTGAGTGGAGTTGGGGTTCCCTGGCAGAGTGGGACTGGAAGTGCCAAGGCTGAGTGGAGTGAATGTGCCCAGGCTGAGTGGAGTGGAGGTGCCCAGGCCGAGTGGAGTGCAGGTTCCCAGGCAGAGTGGGACTGGAAGTGCCCAGGCTGAGTGGAGTGAATGTGCCCTGGCTGAGTGGAGTGAATGTGGCCAGGCTGAGTGGAGTGGAGGTGCCCAGGCCGAGTGGAGTGCAGGTTCCCAGGCAGAGTGGGACTGGAAGTGCCCAGGCTGAGTGGAGTGAATGTGCCCAGGCTGAGTGGAGTGGAGGTGCCCAGGCTGAGTGGAGTTGGGGGTCCCTGGCAGAGTGGGACTGGAAGTGCCAAGGCTGAGTGGAGTGAATGTGCCCAGGCTGAGTGGAGTGGAGGTGCCCAGGCTGAGTGGAGTGCAGGTTCCCAGGCAGAGTGGGATTGGAAGTGCCCAGGCGGAGTGGAGTGAATGTGCCCAGGCTGAATGGGAGTCAATGTGTCCAGGCTGAGTGGAGTGCAGGTTCCCAGGCAGAGTGGGATTGGAAGTGCCCAGGCTGAGTGGAGTGAATGTGCCCAGGCTGAGTGGAGTGGAGGTGCCCAGGCTGAGTGGAGTTGGGGTTCCCTGGCAGAGTGGGACTGGAAGTGCCAAGGCTGAGTGGAGTGAATGTGCCCAGGCTGAGTGGAGTGGAGGTGCCCAGGCCGAGTGGAGTGCAGGTTCCCAGGCAGAGTGGGACTGGAAGTGCCCAGGCTGAGTGGAGTGAATGTGCCCAGGCTGAGTGGATAGAATGTGCCCAGGCTGAGTGGATTGGAGGTGCCCAGGCTGAGTGGAGTGCAGGTTCCCAGGCAGAGTGGGACTGGAAGTGCCCAGGCTGAGTGGAGTGAATGTGCCCAGGCTGAGTGGAGTGAATGTTCCCAGGCTGAATGGGAGTCAATGTGCCTAGACAGAGTGGAGTGAATGTGCCAGGCCGCCGGAGCCCGAAACGTGCGTTTCCTCATTGCCTTGAATGGGCGCGGAGAGAGGGGGGCGCTTTTTGGCTCGTGGCGCGGGCACCGTTGCGCGAAAGCGTCAAGTGTCACCCCTCCCCGTGCTCGGGGCGGCCCCTTGGAGCTAACTGGCTGGGTCTGGAGGGGCTGCGAGGCTGCCCAGGAGAACGGGTCCAAATTGCGTTCCGATCGGACGAGAATTGAGGGCGGGACACAGTTCCGCGGTTCACTTTCCGCCCGGGCAAAGGGCCTATTACTTGCGGCGGGAGGGCTTAAGAGTGGGCCCCCGTGAGTCGGGTGGAGAGCCGGGTGTGGAGAGGAGTAGCGGAGGTTCCCAGTCAGAGTGGGAGTGGAGGTTCCTGGGCAGAGTGGGACTGGAAGTGCCCAGGCTGAGTGGAGTGAATGTGCCCTGGCTGAGTGGAGTGAATGTGGCCAGGCTGAGTGGAGTGGAGGTGCCCAGGCCGAGTGGAGTGCAGGTTCCCAGGCAGAGTGGGACTGGAAGTGCCCAGGCTGAGTGGAGTGAATGTGCCCAGGCTGAGTGGAGTGGAGGTGCCCAGGCTGAGTGGAGTTGGGGGTCCCTGGCAGAGTGGGACTGGAAGTGCCAACGCTGAGTGGAGTGAATGTGCCCAGGCTGAGTGGAGTGGAGGTGCCCAGGCTGAGTGGAGTGCAGGTTCCCAGGCAGAGTGGGATTGGAAGTGCCCAGGCTGAGTGGAGTGAATGTACCCAGGCTGAGTGGAGTGGAGGTGCCCAGGCTGAGTGGAGTGCAGGTTCCCAGGCAGAGTGGGATTGGAAGTGCCCAGGCTGAGTGGAGTGAATGTGCCCAGGCTGAGTGGAGTGGAGGTGCCCAGGCTGAGTGGAGTTGGGGTTCCCTGGCAGAGTGGGACTGGAAGTGCCAAGGCTGAGTGGAGTGAATGTGCCCTGGCTGAGTGGAGTGAATGTGGCCAGGCTGAGTGGAGTGGAGGTGCCCAGGCTGAGTGGAGTGCAGGCACCCAGGCAGAGTGGGATTGGAAGTGCCCAGGCTGAGTGGAGTGAATGTGCCCAGGCTGAGTGGAGTGGAGGTGCCCAGGCTGAGTGGAGTTGGGGTTCCCTGGCAGAGTGGGACTGGAAGTGCCAAGGCTGAGTGAAGTGAATGTGCCCAGGCTGAGTGGAGTGGAGGTGCCCAGGCCGAGTGGAGTGCAGGTTCCCAGGCAGAGTGGGACTGGAAGTGCCAAGGCTGAGTGCAGTGAATGTACCCAGGCTGAGTGGAGTGGAGGTGCCCAGGCTGAGTGGAGTGCAGGTTCCCAGGCAGAGTGGGATTGGAAGTGCCCAGGCTGAGTGGAGTGAATGTGCCCAGGCAGAGTGGGATTGGAAGTGCCCAGGCTGAGTGGAGTGAATGTGCCCAGGCTGACTGGAGAGAATGTGCCCAGGCTGAGTGGAGAGAATGTGCCCAGGCTGAGTGGAGTGCAGGTTCCCAGGCAGAGTGGAGTGCAGGTTCCCTGGCAGAGTGGGATTGGAAGTGCCCAGGCTCAATGCAGTGAATGTGCCCAGGCTGAGTGGAGTGGAGGTGCCAGGCTGAGTGGAGTTGGGGTACCCTGGCAGAGTGGGACTGGAAGTGCCAAGGCTGAGTGGAGTGAATGTACCCAGGCTGAGTGGAGTGGAGGTGCCCAGGCTGAGTGGAGTGTAGGTTCCCAGGCAGAGTGGGATTGGAAGTTCCCAGGCTGAGTGGAGTGAATGTGCCCAGGCTGAGTGGAGTGAATGTGCCCAGGCTGAGTGGAGTGAATGTGCCCAGGCTGACTGGAGAGAATGTGCCCAGGCTGAGTGGATTGGAGGTGCCCAGGCTGAGTGGAGTGCAGGTTCCAAGGCAGAGTGGGACTGGAAGTGCCCAGGCTGAGTGGAGTGAATGTGCCCAGGCTGAGTGGAGTGAATGTTCCCAGGCTGAATGGGAGTCAATGTGACTAGACAGAGTGGAGTGAATGTGCCCAGGCTGAGTGGAGTGGAGGTGCCCAGGCTGAGTGGAGTTGGGGTTCCCAGGCAGAGAGGGACTGGAAGTGCCCTGGCTGAGTGGAGTGAATGTGCCCAGGCTGCGTGGAGTGGAGGTTCCCAGGCTGAGTGGAGTGCAGGTTCCCAGGCAGAGTGGGATTGGAAGTGCCCAGGCTGAGTGGAGTGAATGTGCCCAGGCTGAGTGGAGTGGAGGTGCCCAGGCTGAGTGGAGTTGGGGTTCCCTGGCAGAGTGGGACTGGAAGTGCCAAGGCTGAGTGGAGTGAATGTACCCAGGCTGAGTTCAGTGGAGGTGCCCAGGCAGAGAGGGACTGGAAGTGCCCTGGCTGAGTGGAGTGAATGTGCCCAGGCTGCGTGGAGTGGAGGTTCCCAGGCTGAGTGGAGTGCAGGTTCCCAGGCAGAGTGGGATTGGAAGTGCCCAGGCTGAGTGGAGTGAATGTGCCCAGGCTGAGTGGAGTGGAGGTGCCCAGGCTGAGTGGAGTTGGGGTTCCCTGGCAGAGTGGGACTGGAAGTGCCAAGGCTGAGTGGAGTGAATGTACCCAGGCTGAGTGGAGTGGAGGTGCCCAGGCAGAGAGGGACTGGAAGTGCCCTGGCTGAGTGGAGTGAATGTGCCCAGGCTGCGTGGAGTGGAGGTTCCCAGGCTGAGTGGAGTGCAGGTTCCCAGGCAGAGTGGGATTGGAAGTGCCCAGGCTGAGTGGAGTGAATGTGCCCAGGCTGAGTGGAGTGGAGGTGCCCAGGCTGAGTGGAGTTGGGGTTCCCTGGCAGAGTGGGACTGGAAGTGCCAAGGCTGAGTGGAGTGAATGTACCCAGGCTGAGTGGAGTGGAGGTGCCCAGGCTGAGTGGAGTGCTGGTTCCCAGGCAGAGTGCGATTGGAAGTTCCCAGGCTGAGTGGAGTGAATGTCCCCAGGCTGAGTGGATTGCATGTGCCCAGGCTGAGTGGGATTGGAAGTGCCCAGGCTGAGTGGAGTGAATGTGGCCAGGCTGAGTGGAGTGGAGGTGCCCAGGCCGAGTGGAGTGCAGGTTCCCAGGCAGAGTGGGACTGGAAGTGCCCAGGCTGAGTGGAGTGAATGTGCCCAGGCTGAGTGGAGTGGAGGTGCCCAGGCTGAGTGGAGTTGGGGTTCCCTGGCAGAGTGGGACTGGAAGTGCCATGGCTGAGTGGAGTGAATGTGCCCAGGCTGAGTGGAGTGGAGGTGCCCAGGCCGAGTGGAGTGCAGGTTCCCAGGCAGAGTGGGACTGAAAGTGCCCAGTCTGAGTGGAGTGAATGTGCCCCAGGCTGAATGGAGTGGAGGTGCCCAGGCTGAGTGGAGTGCAGGTTCCCTGGCAGAGTGGGATTGGAAGTGCCCAGGCTGAGTGGAGTGAATGTGCCCAGGCTGAGTGGAGTGGAGGTGCCCAGGCTGAGTGGAGTGCAGGTTCCCAGAAGAGTGGGACTGGAAGAGCCCAGGCTGAGTGGAGTGAATGTGCCCAGGCTGAGTGGAGTGAATGTGCCCAGGCAGAGTGGAGTGAATGTGCCGAGGCTGAGTGGAGTGGAGGTGCCCAGGCTGAGTGGAGTGCAGGTTCCCAGGCAAGGTGGGATTGGAAGTGCCCAGGCTGAGTGGAGTGAATGTGCCCAGGCTGAGTGGAGTGAATGTGCCCAGGCTGAGTGGAGTGAATGTGCCCAGGCTGAATGGAGAGAATGTGCCCAGGCTGAGTGGATTGGAGGTGCCCAGGCTGAGTGGAGTGCAGGTTCCCAGGCAGAGTGGGACTGGAAGTGCCCAGGCTGAGTGGAGTGAATGTGCCCAGGCTGAGTGGAGTGAATGTTCCCAGGCTGAATGGGAGTCAATGTGCCTAGACAGAGTGGAGTGAATGTGCCCAGGCTGAGTGGAGTGGAGGTGCCCAGGCTGAGTGGAGTTGGGGTTCCCAGGCAGAGAGGGACTGGAAGTGCCCTGGCTGAGTGGAGTGAATGTGCCCAGGCTGCGTGGAGTGGAGGTTCCCAGGCTGAGTGGAGTGCAGGTTCCCAGCAGAGTGGGATTGGAAGTACCCAGGCTGAGTGGAGTGGAGGTGCCCAGGCTGAGTGGAGTGCAGGTTCCCAGGCAGAGTGGGATTGGAAGTGCCCAGGCTGAGTGGAGTGAATGTGCCCAGGCTGAGTGGAGTGGAGGTGCCCAGGCTGAGTGGAGTGAATGTGCCCAGGCTGACTGGAGAGAATGTGCCCAGGCTGAGTGGATTGGAGGTGCCCAGGCTGAGTGGAGTGCAGGTTCCCAGGCAGAGTGGGACTGGAAGTGCCCAGGCTGAGTGGAGTGAATGTGCCCAGGCTGAGTGGAGTGAATGTTCCCAGGCTGAATGGGAGTCAATGTGCCTAGTCAGAGTGGAGTGAATGTGCCCAGGCTGAGTGGAGTGAATGTGCCGAGGCTGAGTGGAGTGAATGTTCCCAGGCTGAATGGGAGTCAATGTGCCTAGACAGAGTGGAGTGAATGTGCCCAGGCTGAGTGGAGTGGAGGTGCCCAGGCTGAGTGGAGTTGGGGTTCCCAGGCAGAGAGGGACTGGAAGTGCCCTGGCTGAGTGGAGTGAATGTGCCCAGGCTGCGTGGAGTGGAGGTTCCCAGGCTGAGTGGAGTGCAGGTTCCCAGCAGAGTGGGACTAGAAGTGCCCAGGCTGAGTGGAGTGAATGTGCCCAGGCTGAGTGGAGTGAATGAGCCCAGGCAGAGTGGAGTGAATGTGCCCAGGCTGGGTGGAGTGGAGGTGCCCAGGCTGAGTGGAGTGCAGGTTCCCAGGCAGAGTGGGATTGGAAGTGCCCAGGCTGAGTGGAGTGAATGTGCCCTGGCTGAGTGGAGTGAATGTGGCCAGGCTGAGTGGAGTGGAGGTGCCCAGGCTGAGTGGAGTGAATGTGCCCAGGCTGACTGGAGAGAATGTGCCCAGGCTGAGTGGATTGGAGGTGCCCAGGCTGAGTGGAGTGCAGGTTCCCAGGCAGAGTGGGACTGGAAGTGCCCAGGCTGAGTGGAGTGAATGTGCCCTGGCTGAGTGGAGTGAATGTGGCCAGGCTGAGTGGAGTGGAGGTGCCCAGGCTGAGTGGAGTGAATGTGCCCAGGCTGACTGGAGAGAATGTGCCCAGGCTGAGTGGATTGGAGGTGCCCAGGCTGAGTGGAGTGCAGGTTCCCAGGCAGAGTGGGACTGGAAGTGCCCAGGCTGAGTGGAGTGAATGTGCCCAGGCTGAGTGGAGTGGAGGTGCCCAGGCTGAGTGGAGTTGGGGTTCCCTGGCAGAGTGGGACTGGAAGTGCCATGGCTGAGTGGAGTGAATGTGCCCAGGCTGAGTGGAGTGGAGGTTCCCAGTCAGAGTGGGAGTGGAGGTTCCTGGGCAGAGTGGGACTGGAAGTGCCCAGGCTGAGTGGAGTGACTGTGCCCTGGCTGAGTGGAGTGAATGTGCCCAGGCTGAGTGGAGTGGAGGTGCCCAGGCTGAGTGGAGTGCAGGTTCCCAGCAGAGTGGGACTGGAAGAGCCCAGGCTGAGTGGAGTGAATGTGCCCAGGCTGAGTGGAGTGAATGTGCCCAGGCAGAGTGGAGTGAATGTGCCGAGGCTGAGTGGAGTGGAGGAGCCCAGGCTGAGTGGAGTGCAGGTTCCCAGGCAGAGTGGGATTGGAAGTGCCCAGGCTGAGTGGAGTGAATGTGCCCAGGCTGAATGGAGAGAATGTGCCCAGGCTGAGTGGATTGGAGGTGCCCAGGCTGAGTGGAGTGCAGGTTCCCAGGCAGAGTGGGACTGGAAGTGCCCAGGCTGAGTGGAGTGAATGTGCCCAGGCTGAGTGGAGTGAATGTTCCCAGGCTGAATGGGAGTCAATGTGCCTAGACAGAGTGGAGTGAATGTGCCCAGGCTGAGTGGAGTGGAGGTGCCCAGGCTGAGTGGAGTTGGGGTTCCCAGGCAGAGAGGGACTGGAAGTGCCCTGGCTGAGTGGAGTGAATGTGCCCAGGCTGCGTGGAGTGGAGGTTCCCAGGCTGAGTGGAGTGCAGGTTCCCAGCAGAGTGGGATTGGAAGTACCCAGGCTGAGTGGAGTGGAGGTGCCCAGGCTGAGTGGAGTGCAGGTTCCCAGGCAGAGTGGGATTGGAAGTGCCCAGGCTGAGTGGAGTGAATGTGCCCAGGCTGAGTGGAGTGGAGGTGCCCAGGCTGAGTGGAGTGAATGTGCCCAGGCTGACTGGAGAGAATGTGCCCAGGCTGAGTGGATTGGAGGTGCCCAGGCTGAGTGGAGTGCAGGTTCCCAGGCAGAGTGGGACTGGAAGTGCCCAGGCTGAGTGGAGTGAATGTGCCCAGGCTGAGTGGAGTGAATGTTCCCAGGCT
This sequence comes from Conger conger, assembly GCF_963514075.1. Classification (NCBI taxonomy): domain Eukaryota; kingdom Metazoa; phylum Chordata; class Actinopteri; order Anguilliformes; family Congridae; genus Conger; species Conger conger. Next base: position 15,217 of record NW_026890329.1, read on the forward strand.
GAATGGGAGTCAATGTGCCTAGTCAGAGTGGAGTGAATGTGCCCAGGCTGAGTGGAGTGAATGTGCCGAGGCTGAGTGGAGTGAATGTTCCCAGGCTGAATGGGAGTCAATGTGCCTAGACAGAGTGGAGTGAATGTGCCCAGGCTGAGTGGAGTGGAGGTGCCCAGGCTGAGTGGAGTTGGGGTTCCCAGGCAGAGAGGGACTGGAAGTGCCCTGGCTGAGTGGAGTGAATGTGCCCAGGCTGCGTGGAGTGGAGGTTCCCAGGCTGAGTGGAGTGCAGGTTCCCAGCAGAGTGGGACTAGAAGTGCCCAGGCTGAGTGGAGTGAATGTGCCCAGGCTGAGTGGAGTGAATGAGCCCAGGCAGAGTGGAGTGAATGTGCCCAGGCTGGGTGGAGTGGAGGTGCCCAGGCTGAGTGGAGTGCAGGTTCCCAGGCAGAGTGGGATTGGAAGTGCCCAGGCTGAGTGGAGTGAATGTGCCCTGGCTGAGTGGAGTGAATGTGGCCAGGCTGAGTGGAGTGGAGGTGCCCAGGCTGAGTGGAGTGAATGTGCCCAGGCTGACTGGAGAGAATGTGCCCAGGCTGAGTGGATTGGAGGTGCCCAGGCTGAGTGGAGTGCAGGTTCCCAGGCAGAGTGGGACTGGAAGTGCCCAGGCTGAGTGGAGTGAATGTGCCCTGGCTGAGTGGAGTGAATGTGGCCAGGCTGAGTGGAGTGGAGGTGCCCAGGCTGAGTGGAGTGAATGTGCCCAGGCTGACTGGAGAGAATGTGCCCAGGCTGAGTGGATTGGAGGTGCCCAGGCTGAGTGGAGTGCAGGTTCCCAGGCAGAGTGGGACTGGAAGTGCCCAGGCTGAGTGGAGTGAATGTGCCCAGGCTGAGTGGAGTGGAGGTGCCCAGGCTGAGTGGAGTTGGGGTTCCCTGGCAGAGTGGGACTGGAAGTGCCATGGCTGAGTGGAGTGAATGTGCCCAGGCTGAGTGGAGTGGAGGTTCCCAGTCAGAGTGGGAGTGGAGGTTCCTGGGCAGAGTGGGACTGGAAGTGCCCAGGCTGAGTGGAGTGAATGTGCCCAGGCTGAGTGGAGTGAATGTGCCCAGGCAGAGTGGAGTGAATGTGCCGAGGCTGAGTGGAGTGGAGGAGCCCAGGCTGAGTGGAGTGCAGGTTCCCAGGCAGAGTGGGATTGGAAGTGCCCAGGCTGAGTGGAGTGAATGTGCCCAGGCTGAATGGAGAGAATGTGCCCAGGCTGAGTGGATTGGAGGTGCCCAGGCTGAGTGGAGTGCAGGTTCCCAGCAGAGTGGGACTGGAAGAGCCCTGGCTGAGTGGAGTGAATGTGCCCAGGCTGAGTGGAGTGAATGTGCCCAGGCAGAGTGGAGTGAATGTGCCGAGGCTGAGTGGAGTGGAGGAGCCCAGGCTGAGTGGAGTGCAGGTTCCCAGGCAGAGTGGGATTGGAAGTGCCCAGGCTGAGTGGAGTGAATGTGCCCAGGCTGAATGGAGAGAATGTGCCCAGGCTGAGTGGATTGGAGGTGCCCAGGCTGAGTGGAGTGCAGGTTCCCAGGCAGAGTGGGACTGGAAGTGCCCAGGCTGAGTGGAGTGAATGTGCCCAGGCTGAGTGGAGTGAATGTTCCCAGGCTGAATGGGAGTCAATGTGCCTAGACAGAGTGGAGTGAATGTGCCCAGGCTGAGTGGAGTGGAGGTGCCCAGGCTGAGTGGAGTTGGGGTTCCCAGGCAGAGAGGGACTGGAAGTGCCCTGGCTGAGTGGAGTGAATGTGCCCAGGCTGCGTGGAGTGGAGGTTCCCAGGCTGAGTGGAGTGCAGGTTCCCAGCAGAGTGGGATTGGAAGTACCCAGGCTGAGTGGAGTGGAGGTGCCCAGGCTGAGTGGAGTGCAGGTTCCCAGGCAGAGTGGGATTGGAAGTGCCCAGGCTGAGTGGAGTGAATGTGCCCAGGCTGAGTGGAGTGGAGGTGCCCAGGCTGAGTGGAGTGAATGTGCCCAGGCTGACTGGAGAGAATGTGCCCAGGCTGAGTGGATTGGAGGTGCCCAGGCTGAGTGGAGTGCAGGTTCCCAGGCAGAGTGGGACTGGAAGTGCCCAGGCTGAGTGGAGTGAATGTGCCCAGGCTGAGTGGAGTGAATGTTCCCAGGCTGAATGGGAGTCAATGTGCCTAGTCAGAGTGGAGTGAATGTGCCCAGGCTGAGTGGAGTGAATGTGCCGAGGCTGAGTGGAGTGAATGTTCCCAGGCTGAATGGGAGTCAATGTGCCTAGACAGAGTGGAGTGAATGTGCCCAGGCTGAGTGGAGTGGAGGTGCCCAGGCTGAGTGGAGTTGGGGTTCCCAGGCAGAGAGGGACTGGAAGTGCCCTGGCTGAGTGGAGTGAATGTGCCCAGGCTGCGTGGAGTGGAGGTTCCCAGGCTGAGTGGAGTGCAGGTTCCCAGCAGAGTGGGACTAGAAGTGCCCAGGCTGAGTGGAGTGAATGTGCCCAGGCTGAGTGGAGTGAATGAGCCCAGGCAGAGTGGAGTGAATGTGCCCAGGCTGGGTGGAGTGGAGGTGCCCAGGCTGAGTGGAGTGCAGGTTCCCAGGCAGAGTGGGATTGGAAGTGCCCAGGCTGAGTGGAGTGAATGTGCCCTGGCTGAGTGGAGTGAATGTGGCCAGGCTGAGTGGAGTGGAGGTGCCCAGGCTGAGTGGAGTGAATGTGCCCAGGCTGACTGGAGAGAATGTGCCCAGGCTGAGTGGATTGGAGGTGCCCAGGCTGAGTGGAGTGCAGGTTCCCAGGCAGAGTGGGACTGGAAGTGCCCAGGCTGAGTGGAGTGAATGTGCCCTGGCTGAGTGGAGTGAATGTGGCCAGGCTGAGTGGAGTGGAGGTGCCCAGGCTGAGTGGAGTGAATGTGCCCAGGCTGACTGGAGAGAATGTGCCCAGGCTGAGTGGATTGGAGGTGCCCAGGCTGAGTGGAGTGCAGGTTCCCAGGCAGAGTGGGACTGGAAGTGCCCAGGCTGAGTGGAGTGAATGTGCCCAGGCTGAGTGGAGTGGAGGTGCCCAGGCTGAGTGGAGTTGGGGTTCCCTGGCAGAGTGGGACTGGAAGTGCCATGGCTGAGTGGAGTGAATGTGCCCAGGCTGAGTGGAGTGGAGGTTCCCAGTCAGAGTGGGAGTGGAGGTTCCTGGGCAGAGTGGGACTGGAAGTGCCCAGGCTGAGTGGAGTGAATGTGCCCAGGCTGAGTGGAGTGAATGTGCCCAGGCAGAGTGGAGTGAATGTGCCGAGGCTGAGTGGAGTGGAGGAGCCCAGGCTGAGTGGAGTGCAGGTTCCCAGGCAGAGTGGGATTGGAAGTGCCCAGGCTGAGTGGAGTGAATGTGCCCAGGCTGAATGGAGAGAATGTGCCCAGGCTGAGTGGATTGGAGGTGCCCAGGCTGAGTGGAGTGCAGGTTCCCAGCAGAGTGGGACTGGAAGAGCCCAGGCTGAGTGGAGTGAATGTGCCCAGGCTGAGTGGAGTGAATGTGCCCAGGCAGAGTGGAGTGAATGTGCCGAGGCTGAGTGGAGTGGAGGAGCCCAGGCTGAGTGGAGTGCAGGTTCCCAGGCAGAGTGGGATTGGAAGTGCCCAGGCTGAGTGGAGTGAATGTGCCCAGGCTGAATGGAGAGAATGTGCCCAGGCTGAGTGGATTGGAGGTGCCCAGGCTGAGTGGAGTGCAGGTTCCCAGGCAGAGTGGGACTGGAAGTGCCCAGGCTGAGTGGAGTGAATGTGCCCAGGCTGAGTGGAGTGAATGTTCCCAGGCTGAATGGGAGTCAATGTGCCTAGACAGAGTGGAGTGAATGTGCCCAGGCTGAGTGGAGTGGAGGTGCCCAGGCTGAGTGGAGTTGGGGTTCCCAGGCAGAGAGGGACTGGAAGTGCCCTGGCTGAGTGGAGTGAATGTGCCCAGGCTGCGTGGAGTGGAGGTTCCCAGGCTGAGTGGAGTGCAGGTTCCCAGCAGAGTGGGATTGGAAGTACCCAGGCTGAGTGGAGTGGAGGTGCCCAGGCTGAGTGGAGTGCAGGTTCCCAGGCAGAGTGGGATTGGAAGTGCCCAGGCTGAGTGGAGTGAATGTGCCCAGGCTGAGTGGAGTGGAGGTGCCCAGGCTGAGTGGAGTGAATGTGCCCAGGCTGACTGGAGAGAATGTGCCCAGGCTGAGTGGATTGGAGGTGCCCAGGCTGAGTGGAGTGCAGGTTCCCAGGCAGAGTGGGACTGGAAGTGCCCAGGCTGAGTGGAGTGAATGTGCCCAGGCTGAGTGGAGTGAATGTTCCCAGGCTGAATGGGAGTCAATGTGCCTAGTCAGAGTGGAGTGAATGTGCCCAGGCTGAGTGGAGTGAATGTGCCGAGGCTGAGTGGAGTGAATGTTCCCAGGCTGAATGGGAGTCAATGTGCCTAGACAGAGTGGAGTGAATGTGCCCAGGCTGAGTGGAGTGGAGGTGCCCAGGCTGAGTGGAGTTGGGGTTCCCAGGCAGAGAGGGACTGGAAGTGCCCTGGCTGAGTGGAGTGAATGTGCCCAGGCTGCGTGGAGTGGAGGTTCCCAGGCTGAGTGGAGTGCAGGTTCCCAGCAGAGTGGGACTAGAAGTGCCCAGGCTGAGTGGAGTGAATGTGCCCAGGCTGAGTGGAGTGAATGAGCCCAGGCAGAGTGGAGTGAATGTGCCCAGGCTGGGTGGAGTGGAGGTGCCCAGGCTGAGTGGAGTGCAGGTTCCCAGGCAGAGTGGGATTGGAAGTGCCCAGGCTGAGTGGAGTGAATGTGCCCTGGCTGAGTGGAGTGAATGTGGCCAGGCTGAGTGGAGTGGAGGTGCCCAGGCTGAGTGGAGTGAATGTGCCCAGGCTGACTGGAGAGAATGTGCCCAGGCTGAGTGGATTGGAGGTGCCCAGGCTGAGTGGAGTGCAGGTTCCCAGGCAGAGTGGGACTGGAAGTGCCCAGGCTGAGTGGAGTGAATGTGCCCTGGCTGAGTGGAGTGAATGTGGCCAGGCTGAGTGGAGTGGAGGTGCCCAGGCTGAGTGGAGTGAATGTGCCCAGGCTGACTGGAGAGAATGTGCCCAGGCTGAGTGGATTGGAGGTGCCCAGGCTGAGTGGAGTGCAGGTTCCCAGGCAGAGTGGGACTGGAAGTGCCCAGGCTGAGTGGAGTGAATGTGCCCAGGCTGAGTGGAGTGGAGGTGCCCAGGCTGAGTGGAGTTGGGGTTCCCTGGCAGAGTGGGACTGGAAGTGCCATGGCTGAGTGGAGTGAATGTGCCCAGGCTGAGTGGAGTGGAGGTTCCCAGTCAGAGTGGGAGTGGAGGTTCCTGGGCAGAGTGGGACTGGAAGTGCCCAGGCTGAGTGGAGTGAATGTGCCCAGGCTGAGTGGAGTGAATGTGCCCAGGCTGAGTGGAGTGAATGTGCCCAGGCTGACTGGAGAGAATGTGCCCAGGCTGAGTGGATTGGAGGTGCCCAGGCTGAGTGGAGTGCAGGTTCCCAAGCAGAGTGGGACTGGAAGTGCCCAGGCTGAGTGGAGTGAATGTGACCAGGCTGAGTGGAGTGGAGGTGCCCAGGCTGAGTGGAGTTGGGGTTCCCTGGGAGAGTGGAACTGGAAGTGCCATGGCTGAGTGGAGTGAATGTGCCCAGGCTGAGTGGAGTGAATGTGCCCAGGCAGAGTGGAGTGAATGTGCCCAGGCTGAGTGGAGTGGAGGTGCCCAGGCTGAGTGGAGTGCAGGTTCCCAGGCAGAGTGGGATTGGAAGTGCCCAGGCTGAGTGGAGTGAATGTGCCCAGGCTGAGTGGAGTGGAGGTGCCCAGGCCGAGTGGAGTGCAGGTTCCCAGGCAGAGTGGGACTGGAAGTGCCCAGGCGGAGTGGAGTGAATGTGCCCAGGCTGAATGGGAGTCAATGTGCCTAGACAGAGTGGAGTGAATGTGCCCAGGCTGAGTGGAGTGGAGGTGCCCAGGCTGAGTGGAGTTGGGGTTCCCAGGCAGAGAGGGACTGGAAGTGCCCTGGCTGAGTGGAGTGAATGTGCCCAGGCTGCGTGGAGTGGAGGTTCCCAGGCTGAGTGGAGTGCAGGTTCCCAGCAGAGTGGGACTGGAAGTGCCCAGGCTGAGTGGAGTGAATGTGCCCAGGCTGAGTGGAGTGAATGTGCCCAGGCTGAGTGGAGTGAATGTGCCCAGGCTGAGTGGAGTGGAGGTGCCCAGGCTGAGTGGAGTGCAGGTTCCCAGGCAGAGTGGGACTGGAAGTGCCCAGGCTGAGTGGAGTGAATGTGCCCAGGCTGAATGGAGTGGAGGTGTCCAGGCTGAGTGGAGTGCAGGTTCCCAGGCAGAGTGGGATTGGAAGTGCCCAGGCTGAGTGGAGTGAATGTGCCCAGGCTGAGTGGAGTGGAGGTGCCCAGGCTGAGTGGAGTTGGGGTTTCCTGGCAGAGTGGGACTGGAAGTGCCAACGCTGAGTGGAGTGAATGTGCCCAGGCTGAGTGGAGTGGAGGTGCCCAGGCCGAGTGGAGTGCAGGTTCCCAGGCAGAGTGGGACTGGAAGTGCCCAGGCGGAGTGGAGTGAATGTGCCCAGGCTGAATGGGAGTCAATGTGCCTAGACAGAGTGGAGTGAATGTGCCCAGCCGCCGGAGCCCGAAACGTGCGTTTCCCGATTGCCTTGAATGGGCGCGGAGAGAGGGGGGCGCTTTTTGGCTCGTGGCGCGGGCACCGTTGCGCCAAAGCGTCAAGTGTCACCCCTCCCCGTGCTCGGGGCGGCCCCTTGGAGCTAACTGGCTGGGTCTGGAGGGGCTGCGAGGCCGCCCAGGAGAACGGGTCCAAACCGCGTTCCGATCGAACGAGAATTGAGGGCGGGACACAGTTCCGCGGTTCACTTTCCGCCCGGGCAAAGGGCCTATTACTTGCGGCGGGAGGGCTTAAGACTGGGCCCCCGTGAGTCGGGTGGAGAGCCGGGTGTGGAGAGGAGTAGCGGAGGTTCCCAGTCAGAGTGGGAGTGGAGGTTCCTGGGCAGAGTGGGACTGGAAGTGCCCAGGCTGAGTGGAGTGAATGTGCCCTGGCTGAGTGGAGTGAATGTGGCCAGGCTGAGTGGAGTGGAGGTGCCCAGGCCGAGTGGAGTGCAGGTTCCCAGGCAGAGTGGGACTGGAAGTGCCAAGGCTGAGTGGAGTGAATGTGCCCAGGCTGAGTGGAGTGGAGGTGCCCAGGCTGAGTGGAGTTGGGGGTCCCTGGCAGAGTGGGACTGGAAGTGCCAAGGCTGAGTGGAGTGAATGTGCCCAGGCTGAGTGGAGTGGAGGTGCCCAGGCTGAGTGGAGTGCAGGTTCCCAGGCAGAGTGGGATTGGAAGTGCCCAGGCTGAGTGGAGTGAATGTACCCAGGCTGAGTGGAGTGGAGGTGCCCAGGCTGAGTGGAGTGCTGGTTCCCAGGCAGAGTGGGATTGGAAGTGCCCAGGCTGAGTGGAGTGAATGTGCCCAGGCTGAGTGGAGTGGAGGTGCCCAGGCTGAGTGGAGTTGGGGTTCCCTGGCAGAGTGGGACTGGAAGTGCCAAGGCTGAGTGCAGTGAATGTGCCCAGGCTGAGTGGACTGGAGGTGCCCAGGCCGAGTGGAGTGCAGGTTCCCAGGCAGAGTGGGACTGGAAGTGCCCAGGCGGAGTGGAGTGAATGTGCCCAGGCTGAATCTGAGTCAATGTGCCTAGACAGAGTGGAGTGAATGTGCCCAGCCGCCGGAGCCCGAAACGTGCGTTTCCCCATTGCCTTGAATGGGCGCGGAGAGAGGGGGGCGCTTTTTGGCTCGTGGCGCGGGCACCGTTGCGCCAAAGCGTCAAGTGTCATCCCTCCCCGTGCTCGGGCCGGCCCCTTGGAGCTAACTGGCTGGGTCTGGAGGGGCTGCGAGGCCGCCCAGGAGAACGGGTCCAAACCGCGTTCCGATCGGACGAGAATTGAGGGCGGGACACAGTTCCGCGGTTCACTTTCCGCCCGGGCAAAGGGCCTATTACTTGCGGCGGGAGGGCTTAAGAGTGGGCCCCCGTGAGTCGGGTGGAGAGCCGGGTGTGGAGAGGAGTAGCGGAGGTTCCCAGTCAGAGTGGGAGTGGAGGTTCCTGGGCAGAGTGGGACTGGAAGTGCCCAGGCTGAGTGGAGTGAATGTGCCCTGGCTGAGTGGAGTGAATGTGGCCAGGCTGAGTGGAGTGGAGGTGCCCAGGCTGAGTGGATTGGAGGTGCCCAGGCTGAGTGGAGTGAATATGCCCAGGCTGAGTGGATTGGAGGTGCCCAGGCTGAGTGGAGTTGGGGTTCCCTGGCAGAGTGGGACTGGAAGTGCCAAGGCTGAGTGGAGTGAATGTGCCCAGGCTGAGTGGAGTGGAGGTGCCCAGGCCGAGTGGAGTGCAGGTTCCCAGGCAGAGTGGGACTGGAAGTGCCCAGGCGGAGTGGAGTGAATGTGCCCAGGCTGAATGGGAGTCAATGTGCCTAGACAGAGTGGAGTGAATGTGCCCGGCCGCCGGAGCCCGAAACGTGCGTTTCCCCATTGCCTTGAATGGGCGCGGAGAGAGGGGGGCGCTTTTTGGCTCGTGGCGTGGGCACCGTTGCGCCAAAGCGTCAAGTGTCACACCTCCCCGTGCTCGGGGCGGCCCCTTGGAGCTAACTAGCGGGGTTTGGAGGGGCTGCGAGGCCGCCCAGGAGACCGGGTCCAAACCGCGTTCCGATCGGACGAGAATTGAGGGCGGGACACAGTTCCGCGGTTCACTTTCCGCCCGGGCAAAGGGCCTATAACTTGCAGCGGGAGGGCTTAAGAGTGGGCCCCCGCGAGTCGGGTGGAGAGCCGGGTGTGGAGAGGAGTAGCGGAGGTTCCCAGTCAGAGTGGGAGTGGAGGTTCCTGGGCAGAGTGGGACTGGAAGTGCCCAGGCTGAGTGGAGTGAATGTGCCCTGGCTGAGTGGAGTGAATGTGGCCAGGCTGAGTGGAGTGGAGGTGCCCAGGCCGAGTGGAGTGCAGGTTCCCAGGCAGAGTGGGACTGGAAGTGCCCAGGTTGAGTGGAGTGAATGTGCCCAGGCTGAGTGGAGTGGAGGTGCCCAGGCTGAGTGGAGTTGGGGGTCCCTGGCAGAGTGGGACTGGAAGTGCCAAGGCTGAGTGGAGTGAATGTGCCCAGGCTGAGTGGAGTGGAGGAGCCCAGGCTGAGTGGAGTGCAGGTTCCCAGGCAGAGTGGGATTGGAAGTGCCCAGGCGGAGTGGAGTGAATGTGCCCAGGCTGAATGGGAGTCAATGTGCCCGGGCTGAGTGGAGTGCAGGTTCCCAGGCAGAGTGGGATTGGATGTGCCCAGGCTGAGTGGAGTGAATGTGCCCAGGCTGAGTGGAGTAGAGGTGCCCAGGCTGAGTGGAGTTGGGGTTCCCTGGCAGAGTGGGACTGGAAGTGCCAAGGCTGAGTGGAGTGAATGTGCCCAGGCTGAGTGGAGTGGAGGTGCCCAGGCCGAGTGGAGTGCAGGTTCCCAGGCAGAGTGGGACTGGAAGTGCCCAGGCTGAGTGGAGTGAATGTGCCCTGGCTGAGTGGAGTGAATGTGGCCAGGCTGAGTGGAGTGGAGGTGCCCAGGCCGAGTGGAGTGCAGGTTCCCAGGCAGAGTGGGACTGGAAGTGCCCAGGCTGAGTGGAGTGAATGTGCCCAGGCTGAGTGGAGTGGAGGTGCCCAGGCTGAGTGGAGTTGGGGGTCCCTGGCAGAGTGGGACTGGAAGTGCCAAGGCTGAGTGGAGTGAATGTGCCCAGGCTGAGTGGAGTGGAGGTGCCCAGGCTGAGTGGAGTGCAGGTTCCCAGGCAGAGTGGGATTGGAAGTGCCCAGGCGGAGTGGAGTGAATGTGCCCAGGCTGAATGGGAGTCAATGTGTCCAGGCTGAGTGGAGTGCAGGTTCCCAGGCAGAGTGGGATTGGAAGTGCCCAGGCTGAGTGGAGTGAATGTGCCCAGGCTGAGTGGAGTGGAGGTGCCCAGGCTGAGTGGAGTTGGGGTTCCCTGGCAGAGTGGGACTGGAAGTGCCAAGGCTGAGTGGAGTGAATGTGCCCAGGCTGAGTGGAGTGGAGGTGCCCAGGCCGAGTGGAGTGCAGGTTCCCAGGCAGAGTGGGACTGGAAGTGCCCAGGCTGAGTGGAGTGAATGTGCCCAGGCTGAGTGGATAGAATGTGCCCAGGCTGAGTGGATTGGAGGTGCCCAGGCTGAGTGGAGTGCAGGTTCCCAGGCAGAGTGGGACTGGAAGTGCCCAGGCTGAGTGGAGTGAATGTGCCCAGGCTGAGTGGAGTGAATGTTCCCAGGCTGAATGGGAGTCAATGTGCCTAGACAGAGTGGAGTGAATGTGCCAGGCCGCCGGAGCCCGAAACGTGCGTTTCCTCATTGCCTTGAATGGGCGCGGAGAGAGGGGGGCGCTTTTTGGCTCGTGGCGCGGGCACCGTTGCGCGAAAGCGTCAAGTGTCACCCCTCCCCGTGCTCGGGGCGGCCCCTTGGAGCTAACTGGCTGGGTCTGGAGGGGCTGCGAGGCTGCCCAGGAGAACGGGTCCAAATTGCGTTCCGATCGGACGAGAATTGAGGGCGGGACACAGTTCCGCGGTTCACTTTCCGCCCGGGCAAAGGGCCTATTACTTGCGGCGGGAGGGCTTAAGAGTGGGCCCCCGTGAGTCGGGTGGAGAGCCGGGTGTGGAGAGGAGTAGCGGAGGTTCCCAGTCAGAGTGGGAGTGGAGGTTCCTGGGCAGAGTGGGACTGGAAGTGCCCAGGCTGAGTGGAGTGAATGTGCCCTGGCTGAGTGGAGTGAATGTGGCCAGGCTGAGTGGAGTGGAGGTGCCCAGGCCGAGTGGAGTGCAGGTTCCCAGGCAGAGTGGGACTGGAAGTGCCCAGGCTGAGTGGAGTGAATGTGCCCAGGCTGAGTGGAGTGGAGGTGCCCAGGCTGAGTGGAGTTGGGGGTCCCTGGCAGAGTGGGACTGGAAGTGCCAAGGCTGAGTGGAGTGAATGTGCCCAGGCTGAGTGGAGTGGAGGTGCCCAGGCTGAGTGGAGTGCAGGTTCCCAGGCAGAGTGGGATTGGAAGTGCCCAGGCTGAGTGGAGTGAATGTACCCAGGCTGAGTGGAGTGAATGTGGCCAGGTGGAGTGGAGTGGAGGTGCCCAGGCTGAGTGGAGTGAATGTGCCCAGGCTGACTGGAGAGAATGTGCCCAGGCTGAGTGGATTCGAGGTGCCCAGGCTGAGTGGAGTGCAGGTTCCCAGGCAGAGTGGGACTGGAAGTGCCCAGGCTGAGTGGAGTGAATGTGCCCTGGCTGAGTGGAGTGAATGTGGCCAGGTGGAGTGGAGTGGAGGTGCCCAGGCTGAGTGGAGTGAATGTGCCCAGGCTGACTGGAGAGAATGTGCCCAGGCTGAGTGGATTCGAGGTGCCCAGGCTGAGTGGAGTGCAGGTTCCCAGGCAGAGTGGGACTGGAAGTGCCCAGGCTGAGTGGAGTGAATGTGCCCAGGCTGAGTGGAGTGGAGGTGCCCAGGCTGAGTGGAGTTGGGGTTCCCTGGCAGAGTGGGACTGGAAGTGCCAAGGCTGAGTGGAGTGAATGTGCCCAGGCTGAGTGGAGTGGAGGTGCCCAGGCCGAGTGGAGTGCAGGTTCCCAGGCAGAGTGGGACTGGAAGTGCCCAGGCGGAGTGGAGTGAATGTGCCCAGGCTGAATGGGAGTCAATGTGCCTAGACAGAGTGGAGTGAATGTGCCCGGCCGCCGGAGCCCGAAACGTGCGTTTCCCCATTGCCTTGAATGGGCGCGGAGAGAGGGGGGCGCTTTTTGGCTCGTGGCGCGGTCACCGTTGCGCCAAAGCGTCAAGTGTCACACCTCCCCGTGCTCGGGGCGGCCCCTTGGAGCTAACTAGCGGGGTTTGGAGGGGCTGCGAGGCCGCCCAGGAGAACGGGTCCAAACCGCGTTCCGATCGGACGAGAATTGAGGGCGGGACACAGTTCCGCGGTTCACTTTCCGCCCGGGCAAAGGGCCTATAACTTGCAGCGGGAGGGCTTAAGAGTGGGCCCCCGCGAGTCGGGTGGAGAGCCGGGTGTGGAGAGGAGTAGCGGAGGTTCCCAGTCAGAGTGGGAGTGGAGGTTCCTGGGCAGAGTGGGACTGGAAGTGCCCAGGCTGAGTGGAGTGAATGTGCCCTGGCTGAGTGGAGTGAATGTGGCCAGGCTGAGTGGAGTGGAGGTGCCCAGGCCGAGTGGAGTGCAGGTTCCCAGGCAGAGTGGGACTGGAAGTGCCCAGGCTGAGTGGAGTGAATGTGCCCAGGCTGAGTGGAGTGGAGGTGCCCAGGCTGAGTGGAGTTGGGGGTCCCTGGCAGAGTGGGACTGGAAGTGCCAAGGCTGATTGGAGTGAATGTGCCCAGGCTGAGTGGAGTGGAGGTGCCCAGGCTGAGTGGAGTTCAGGTTCCCAGGCAGAGTGGGATTGGAAGTGCCCAGGCGGAGTGGAGTGAATGTGCCCAGGCTGAATGGGAGTGAATGTGCCCAGGCTGAGTGGAGTGCAGGTTCCCAGGCAGAGTGGGATTGGAAGTGCCCAGGCTGAGTGGAGTGAATGTGCCCAGGCTGAGTGGAGTGGAGGTGCCCAGGCTGAGTGGAGTTGGGGTTCCCTGGCAGAGTGGGACTGGAAGTGCCAAGGCTGAGTGGAGTGAATGTGCCCAGGCTGAGTGGAGTGGAGGTGCCCAGGCCGAGTGGAGTGCAGGTTCCCAGGCAGAGTGGGACTGGAAGTGCCCAGGCTGAGTGGAGTGAATGTGCCCAGGCTGAGTGGAGTGAATGTGCCCAGGCTGAGTGGAGTGAATGTGCCCAGGCTGAGTGGAGAGAATGTGCCCAGGCTGAGTGGAGTGAATGTGCCCTGGCTGAGTGGAGTGAATGTGGCCAGGCTGAGTGGAGTGAATGTGCCCAGGCTGAGTGGAGTGAATGTGCGCAGGCTGAGTGGAGAGAATGTGCCCAGGCTGAGTGGATTGGAGGTGCCCAGGCTGAGTGGAGTGCAGGTTCCCAGGCAGAGTGGGACTGGAAGTGCCCAGGCTGAGTGGAGTGAATGTGCCCAGGCTGAGTGGAGTGAATGATCCCAGGCTGAATGGGAATCAATGTGCCTAGACAGAGTGGAGTGAATGTGCCCAGGCTGAGTGGAGTGGAGGTGCCCAGGCTGAGTGGAGTTGGGGTTCCCAGGCAGAGAGGGACTGGAAGTGCCCTGGCTGAGTGGAGTGAATGTGCCCAGGCTGTGTGGAGTGGAGGTTCCCAGGCTGAGTGGAGTGCATGTTCCCAGCAGAGTGGGACTGGAAGTGCCCAGGCTGAGTGGAGTGAATGTGCCCAGGCTGAGTGGAGTGAATGTGCCCAGGCTGAATGGAGAGAATGTGCCCAGGCTGAGTGGATTGGAGGTGCCCAGGCTGAGTGGAGTGCAGGTTCCCAGGCAGAGTGGGACTGGAAGTGCCCAGGCTGAGTGGAGTGAATGTGCCCAGGCTGAGTGGAGTGAATGTTCCCAGGCTGAATGGGAGTCAATGTGCCTAGACAGAGTGGAGTGAATGTGCCCAGGCTGAGTGGAGTGGAGGTGCCCAGGCTGAGTGGAGTTGGGGTTCCCAGGCAGAGAGGGACTGGAAGTGCCCTGGCTGAGTGGAGTGAATGTGCCCAGGCTGCGTGGAGTGGAGGTTCCCAGGCTGAGTGGAGTGCAGGTTCCCAGGCAGAGTGGGATTGGAAGTGCCCAGGCTGAGTGGAGTGAATGTGCCCAGGCTGATTGGAGTGGAGGTGCCCAGGCTGAGTGGAGTTGGGGGTCCCTGGCAGAGTGGGACTGGAAGTGCCAAGGCTGAGTGGAGTGAATGTGCCCAGGCTGAGTGGAGTGGAGGTGCCCAGGCTGAGTGGAGTGCAGGTTCCCAGGCAGAGTGGGATTGGAAGTGCCCAGGCTGAGTGGAGTGAATGTACCCAGGCTGAGTGGAGTGGAGGTGCCCAGGCTGAGTGGAGTGCAGGTTCCCAGGCAGAGTGGGATTGGAAGTGCCCAGGCTGAGTGGAGTGAATGTGCCCAGGCTGAGTGGAGTGGAGGTGCCCAGGCTGAGTGGAGTTGGGGTTCCCTGGCAGAGTGGGACTGGAAGTGCCAAGGCTGAGTGGAGTGAATGTGCCCAGGCTGAGTGGACTGGAGGTGCCCAGGCCGAGTGGAGTGCAGGTTCCAAGGCAGAGTGGGACTGGAAGTGCCCAGGCGGAGTGGAGTGAATGTGCCCAGGCTGAATGGGAGTCAATGTGCCTAGACAGAGTGGAGTGAATGTGCCCAGCCGCCGGAGCCCGAAACGTGCGTTTCCCCATTGCCTTGAATGGGCGCGGAGAGAGGGGGGCGCTTTTTGGCTCGTGGCGCGGGCACCGTTGCGCCAAAGCGTCAAGTGTCACCCCTCCCCGTGCTCGGGGCGGCCCCTTGGAGCTAACTGGCTGGGTCTGGAGGGGCTGCGAGGCCGCCCAGGAGAACGGGTCCAAACCGCGTTCCGATCGGACGAGAATTGAGGGCGGGACACAGTTCCGCGGTTCACTTTCCGCCCGGGCAAAGGGCCTATTACTTGCGGCGGGAGGGCTTAAGAGTGGGCCCCCGTGAGTCGGGTGGAGAGCCGGGTGTGGAGAGGAGTAGCGGAGGTTCCCAGTCAGAGTGGGAGTGGAGGTTCCTGGGCAGAGTGGGACTGGAAGTGCCCAGGCTGAGTGGAGTGAATGTGCCCTGGCTGAGTGGAGTGAATGTGGCCAGGTGGAGTGGAGTGGAGGTGCCCAGGCTGAGTGGAGTGAATGTGCCCAGGCTGACTGGAGAGAATGTGCCCAGGCTGAGTGGATTGGAGGTGCCCAGGCTGAGTGGAGTGCAGGTTCCCAGGCAGAGTGGGACTGGAAGTGCCCAGGCTGAGTGGAGTGAATGTGCCCAGGCTGAGTGGAGTGGAGGTGCCCAGGCTGAGTGGAGTTGGGGTTCCCTGGCAGAGTGGGACTGGAAGTGCCAAGGCTGAGTGGAGTGAATGTGCCCAGGCTGAGTGGAGTGGAGGTGCCCAGGCCGAGTGGAGTGCAGGTTCCCAGGCAGAGTGGGACTGGAAGTGCCCAGGCGGAGTGGAGTGAATGTGCCCAGGCTGAATGGGAGTCAATGTGCCTAGACAGAGTGGAGTGAATGTGCCCGGCCGCCGGAGCCCGAAACGTGCGTTTCCCCATTGCCTTGAATGGGCGCGGAGAGAGGGGGGCGCTTTTTGGCTCGTGGCGCGGTCACCGTTGCGCCAAAGCGTCAAGTGTCACACCTCCCCGTGCTCGGGGCGGCCCCTTGGAGCTAACTAGCGGGGTTTGGAGGGGCTGCGAGGCCGCCCAGGAGAACGGGTCCAAACCGCGTTCCGATCGGACGAGAATTGAGGGCGGGACACAGTTCCGCGGTTCACTTTCCGCCCGGGCAAAGGGCCTATAACTTGCAGCGGGAGGGCTTAAGAGTGGGCCCCCGCGAGTCGGGTGGAGAGCCGGGTGTGGAGAGGAGTAGCGGAGGTTCCCAGTCAGAGTGGGAGTGGAGGTTCCTGGGCAGAGTGGGACTGGAAGTGCCCAGGCTGAGTGGAGTGAATGTGCCCTGGCTGAGTGGAGTGAATGTGGCCAGGCTGAGTGGAGTGGAGGTGCCCAGGCCGAGTGGAGTGCAGGTTCCCAGGCAGAGTGGGACTGGAAGTGCCCAGGCTGAGTGGAGTGAATGTGCCCAGGCTGAGTGGAGTGGAGGTGCCCAGGCTGAGTGGAGTTGGGGGTCCCTGGCAGAGTGGGACTGGAAGTGCCAAGGCTGATTGGAGTGAATGTGCCCAGGCTGAGTGGAGTGGAGGTGCCCAGGCTGAGTGGAGTGCAGGTTCCCAGGCAGAGTGGGATTGGAAGTGCCCAGGCGGAGTGGAGTGAATGTGCCCAGGCTGAATGGGAGTGAATGTGCCCAGGCTGAGTGGAGTGCAGTTTCCCAGGCAGAGTGGGATTGGAAGTGCCCAGGCTGAGTGGAGTGAATGTGCCCAGGCTGAGTGGAGTGGAGGTGCCCAGGCTGAGTGGAGTTGGGGTTCCCTGGCAGAGTGGGACTGGAAGTGCCAAGGCTGAGTGGAGTGAATGTGCCCAGGCTGAGTGGAGTGGAGGTGCCCAGGCCGAGTGGAGTGCAGGTTCCCAGGCAGAGTGGGACTGGAAGTGCCCAGGCTGAGTGGAGTGAATGTGCCCAGGCTGAGTGGAGTGAATGTGCCCAGGCTGAGTGGAGTGAATGTGCCCAGGCTCAGTGGAGAGAATGTGCCCAGGCTGAGTGGAGTGAATGTGCCCTGGCTGAGTGGAGTGAATGTGGCCAGGCTGAGTGGAGTGAATGTGCCCAGGCTGAGTGGAGTGAATGTGCGCAGGCTGAGTGGAGAGAATGTGCCCAGGCTGAGTGGATTGGAGGTGCCCAGGCTGAGTGGAGTGCAGGTTCCCAGGCAGAGTGGGACTGGAAGTGCCCAGGCTGAGTGGAGTGAATGTGCCCAGGCTGAGTGGAGTGAATGATCCCAGGCTGAATGGGAATCAATGTGCCTAGACAGAGTGGAGTGAATGTGCCCAGGCTGAGTGGAGTGGAGGTGCCCAGGCTGAGTGGAGTTGGGGTTCCCAGGCAGAGAGGGACTGGAAGTGCCCTGGCTGAGTGGAGTGAATGTGCCCAGGCTGTGTGGAGTGGAGGTTCCCAGGCTGAGTGGAGTGCATGTTCCCAGCAGAGTGGGACTGGAAGTGCCCAGGCTGAGTGGAGTGAATGTGCCCAGGCTGAGTGGAGTGAATGTGCCCAGGCTGAATGGAGAGAATGTGCCCAGGCTGAGTGGATTGGAGGTGCCCAGGCTGAGTGGAGTGCAGGTTCCCAGGCAGAGTGGGACTGGAAGTGCCCAGGCTGAGTGGAGTGAATGTGCCCAGGCTGAGTGGAGTGAATGTTCCCAGGCTGAATGGGAGTCAATGTGCCTAGACAGAGTGGAGTGAA
Source organism: Conger conger (assembly GCF_963514075.1). Classification (NCBI taxonomy): domain Eukaryota; kingdom Metazoa; phylum Chordata; class Actinopteri; order Anguilliformes; family Congridae; genus Conger; species Conger conger. Next base: position 32,048 of record NW_026890329.1, read on the forward strand.
TGTGCCCAGGCTGAGTGGAGTGGAGGTGCCCAGGCTGAGTGGAGTTGGGGTTCCCAGGCAGAGAGGGACTGGAAGTGCCCTGGCTGAGTGGAGTGAATGTGCCCAGGCTGCGTGGAGTGGAGGTTCCCAGGCTGAGTGGAGTGCAGGTTCCCAGCAGAGTGGGATTGGAAGTACCCAGGCTGAGTGGAGTGGAGGTGCCCAGGCTGAGTGGAGTGCAGGTTCCCAGGCAGAGTGGGATTGGAAGTGCCCAGGCTGAGTGGAGTGAATGTGCCCAGGCTGATTGGAGTGGAGGTGCCCAGGCTGAATGGAGTTGGGGTTCCCTGGCAGAGTGGGACTGGAAGTGCCAACGGTGAGTGGAGTGAATGTGCCCAGGCTGAGTGGAGTGGAGGTGCCCAGGCTGAGTGGAGTTGGGGTTCCCTGGCAGAGTGGGACTGGAAGTGCCAACGCTGAGTGGAGTGAATGTGCCCAGGCTGAGTGGAGTGGAGGTGCCGAGGCTGAGTGGAGTGCTGGTTCCCAGGCAGAGTGGGATTGGAAGTGCCCAGGCTGAGTGGAGTAATGTACCCAGGCTGAGTGGAGTGCAGGTGCCCAGGCTGAGAGGAGTGCAGGTTCCCAGGGAGAGTGGGATTGGAAGTGCCAACGCTGAGTGGAGTGAATGTGCCCAGGCTGAGTGGAGTGGAGGTGCCCAGGCCGAGTGGAGTGCAGGTTCCCAGGCAGAGTGGGACTGGAAGTGCCCAGGCGGAGTGGAGTGAATGTGCCCAGGCTGAATGGGAGTCAATGTGCCTAGACAGAGTGGAGTGAATGTGCCCGGCCGCCGGAGCCCGAAACGTGCGTTTCCCCATTGCCTTGAATGGGCGCGGAGAGAGGGGGGCGCTTTTTGGCTCGTGGCGCGGGCACCGTTGCGCCAAAGCGTCAAGTGTCACACCTCCCCGTGCTCGGGGCGGCCCCTTGGAGCTAACTGGCTGGGTCTGGAGGGGCAGCGAGGCCGCCCAGGAGAACGGGTCCAAACCGCGTTCCGATCGGACGAGAATTGAGGGCGGGACACAGTTCCGCGGTTCACTTTCCGCCCGGGCAAAGGGCCTATTACTTGCGGCGGGAGGGCTTAAGAGTGGGCCCCCGCGAGTCGGGTGGAGAGCCGGGTCTGGAGAGGAGTAGCGGAGGTTCCCAGTCAGAGTGGGAGTGGAGGTTCCTGGGCAGAGTGGGACTGGAAGTGCCCAGGCTGAGTGGAGTGAATGTGCCCTGGCTGAGTGGAGTGAATGTGGCCAGGCTGAGTGGAGTGGAGGTGCCCAGGCTGAGTGGAGTGCAGGCACCAAGGCAGAGTGGGATTGGAAGTGCCCAGGCTGAGTGGAGTGAATGTGCCCAGGCTGAGTGGAGTGGAGGTGCCCAGGCCGAGTGGAGTGCAGGTTCCCAGGCAGAGTGGGACTGGAAGTGCCCAGGCTGAGTTGAGTGAATGTGCCCAGGCTGAGTGGAGTGGAGGTGCCCAGGCTGAGTGGAGTTGGGGTTCCCTGGCAGAGTGGGACTGGAAGTGCCAAGGCTGAGTGGAGTGAATGTGCCCAGGCTGAGTGGAGTGGAGATGCCCAGGCCGAGTGGAGTGCAGGTTCCCAGGCAGAGTGTGACTGAAAGTGCCCAGGCTGAGTGGAGTGAATGTGCCCAGGCTGAATGGAGTGGAGGTGCCCAGGCTGAGTGGAGGTGCCCAGGCTGAGTGGAGTGCAGGTTCCCAGGCAGAGTGGGATTGGAAGTGCCCAGGCTGAGTGGAGTGAATGTGCCCAGGCTGAGTGGAGTGGAGGTGCCCAGGCCGAGTGGAGTGCAGGTTCCCAGGCAGAGTGGGACTGGAAGTGCCCAGGCGGAGTGGAGTGAATGTGCCCAGGCTGAATGGGAGTCAATGTGCCTAGACAGAGTGGAGTGAATGTGCCCGGCCGCCGGAGCCCGAAACGTGCGTTTCCCCATTGCCTTGAATGGGCGCGGAGAGAGGGGGGCGCTTTTTGGCTCGTGGCGCTGGCACCGTTGCGCCAAAGCGTCAAGAGTCACACCTCCCCGTGCTCGGGGCGGCCCTTTGGAGCTTACTAGCTGGGTCTGGAAGGGCTGCGAGGCCGCCCAGGAGAACGGGTCCAAACCGCGTTCCGATCGGACGAGAATTGAGGGCGGGACACAGTTCCGCGGTTCACTTTCCGCCCGGGCAAAGGGCCTATAACTTGCGGCGGGAGGGCTTAAGAGTGGGCCCCCGTGAGTCGGGTGGAGAGCCGGGTGTGGAGAGGAGTAGCGGAGGTTCCCAGTCAGAGTGGGAGTGGAGGTTCCTGGGCAGAGTGGGACTGGAAGTGCCCAGGCGGAGTGGAGTGAATGTGCCCAGGCTGAATGGGAGTCAATGTGCCTAGACAGAGTGGAGTGAATGTGCCCGGCCGCCGGAGCCCGAAACGTGCGTTTCCCCATTGCCTTGAATGGGCGCGGAGAGAGGGGGGCGCTTTTTGGCTCGTGGCGCGGGCACCGTTGCGCCAAAGCGTCAAGTGTCACACCTCCCCGTGCTCGGGGCGGCCCCTTGGAGCTAACTGGCTGGGTCTGGAGGGGCAGCGAGGCCGCCCAGGAGAACGGGTCCAAACCGCGTTCCGATCGGACGAGAATTGAGGGCGGGACACAGTTCCGCGGTTCACTTTCCGCCCGGGCAAAGGGCCTATTACTTGCGGCGGGAGGGCTTAAGAGTGGGCCCCCGCGAGTCGGGTGGAGAGCCGGGTCTGGAGAGGAGTAGCGGAGGTTCCCAGTCAGAGTGGGAGTGGAGGTTCCTGGGCAGAGTGGGACTGGAAGTGCCCAGGCTGAGTGGAGTGAATGTGCCCTGGCTGAGTGGAGTGAATGTGGCCAGGCTGAGTGGAGTGGAGGTGCCCAGGCTGAGTGGAGTGCAGGCACCAAGGCAGAGTGGGATTGGAAGTGCCCAGGCTGAGTGGAGTGAATGTGCCCAGGCTGAGTGGAGTGGAGGTGCCCAGGCCGAGTGGAGTGCAGGTTCCCAGGCAGAGTGGGACTGGAAGTGCCCAGGCTGAGTTGAGTGAATGTGCCCAGGCTGAGTGGAGTGGAGGTGCCCAGGCTGAGTGGAGTTGGGGTTCCCTGGCAGAGTGGGACTGGAAGTGCCAAGGCTGAGTGGAGTGAATGTGCCCAGGCTGAGTGGAGTGGAGATGCCCAGGCCGAGTGGAGTGCAGGTTCCCAGGCAGAGTGTGACTGAAAGTGCCCAGGCTGAGTGGAGTGAATGTGCCCAGGCTGAATGGAGTGGAGGTGCCCAGGCTGAGTGGAGGTGCCCAGGCTGAGTGGAGTGCAGGTTCCCAGGCAGAGTGGGATTGGAAGTGCCCAGGCTGAGTGGAGTGAATGTGCCCAGGCTGAGTGGAGTGGAGGTGCCCAGGCCGAGTGGAGTGCAGGTTCCCAGGCAGAGTGGGACTGGAAGTGCCCAGGCGGAGTGGAGTGAATGTGCCCAGGCTGAATGGGAGTCAATGTGCCTAGACAGAGTGGAGTGAATGTGCCCGGCCGCCGGAGCCCGAAACGTGCGTTTCCCCATTGCCTTGAATGGGCGCGGAGAGAGGGGGGCGCTTTTTGGCTCGTGGCGCTGGCACCGTTGCGCCAAAGCGTCAAGAGTCACACCTCCCCGTGCTCGGGGCGGCCCTTTGGAGCTTACTAGCTGGGTCTGGAAGGGCTGCGAGGCCGCCCAGGAGAACGGGTCCAAACCGCGTTCCGATCGGACGAGAATTGAGGGCGGGACACAGTTCCGCGGTTCACTTTCCGCCCGGGCAAAGGGCCTATAACTTGCGGCGGGAGGGCTTAAGAGTGGGCCCCCGTGAGTCGGGTGGAGAGCCGGGTGTGGAGAGGAGTAGCGGAGGTTCCCAGTCAGAGTGGGAGTGGAGGTTCCTGGGCAGAGTGGGACTGGAAGTGCCCAGGCTGAGTGGAGTGAATGTGCCCTGGCTGAGTGGAGTGAATGTGGCCAGGCTGAGTGGAGTGGAGGTGCCCAGGCCGAGTGGAGTGCAGGTTCCCAGGCAGAGTGGGACTGGAAGTGCCCAGGCTGAGTGGAGTGAATGTGCCCAGGCTGAGTGGAGTGGAGGTGCCCAGGCTGAGTGGAGTTGGGGGTCCCTGGCAGAGTGGGACTGGAAGTGCCAAGGCTGAGTGGAGTGAATGTGCCCAGGCTGAGTGGAGTGGAGGTGCCCAGGCTGAGTGGAGTGCAGGTTCCCAGGCTGAGTGGGATTGGAAGTGCCCAGGCGGAGTGGAGTGAATGTGCCCAGGCTGAATGGGAGTCAATGTGCCCAGGCTGAGTGGAGTGCAGGTTCCCAGGCAGAGTGGGATTGGATGTGCCCAGGCTGAGTGGAGTGAATGTGCCCAGGCTGAGTGGAGTGGAGGTGCCCAGGCTGAGTGGAGTTGGGGTTCCCTGGCAGAGTGGGACTGGAAGTGCCAAGGCTGAGTGGAGTGAATGTGCCCAGGCTGAGTGGAGTGGAGGTGCCCAGGCCGAGTGGAGTGCAGGTTCCCAGGCAGAGTCGGACTGGAAGTGCCCAGGCTGAGTGGAGTGAATGTGCCCTGGCTGAGTGGAGTGAATGTGGCCAGGCTGAGTGGAGTGGAGGTGCCCAGGCCGAGTGCAGTGCAGGTTCCCAGGCAGAGTGGGACTGGAAGTGCCCAGGCTGAGTGGAGTGAATGTGCCCAGGCTTAGTGGAGTGGAGGTGCCCAGGCTGAGTGGAGTTGGGGGTCCCTGGCAGAGTGGGACTGGAAGTGCCAAGGCTGAGTGGAGTGAATGTGCCCAGGCTGAGTGGAGTGGAGGTGCCCAGGCTGAGTGGAGTGCAGGTTCCCAGGCAGAGTGGGATTGGAAGTGCCCAGGCGGAGTGGAGTGAATGTGCCCAGGCTGAATGGGAGTCAATGTGCCCAGGCTGAGTGGAGTGCAGGTTCCCAGGCAGAGTGGGATTGGAAGTGCCCAGGCTGAGTGGAGTGAATGTGCCCAGGCTGAGTGGAGTGGAGGTGCCCAGGCTGAGTGGAGTTGGGGTTCCCTGGCAGAGTGGGACTGGAAGTGCCAAGGCTGAGTGGAGTGAATGTGCCCAGGCTGAGTGGAGTGGAGGTGCCCAGGCCGAGTGGAGTGCAGGTTCCCAGGCAGAGTGGGACTGGAAGTGCCCAGGCTGAGTGGAGTGAATGTGCCCAGGCTGAGTGGAGAGAATGTGCCCAGGCTGAGTGGATTGGAGGTGCCCAGGCTGAGTGGAGTGCAGGTTCCCAGGCAGAGTGGGACTGGAAGTGCCCAGGCTGAGTGGAGTGAATGTGCCCAGGCTGAGTGGAGTGAATGTTCCCAGGCTGAATGGGAGTCAATGTGCCTAGACAGAGTGGAGTGAATGTGCCCAGGCTGAGTGGAGTGAATGTGCCCAGGCTGAGTGGAGTGCAGGTTCCCAGGCAGAGTGGGAGTCAATGTGCCTAGACAGAGTGGAGTGAATGTGCCCGGCCGCCGGAGCCCGAAACGTGCGTTTCCCCATTGCCTTGAATGGGCGCGGAGAGAGGGGGGCGCTTTTTGGCTCGTGGCGCGGGCACCGTTGCGCCAAAGCGTCAAGTGTCACCCCTCCCCGTGCTCGGGGCGGCCCCTTGGAGCTAACTGGCTGGGTCTGGAGGGGCTGCGAGGCCGCCCAGGAGAACGGGTCCAAACCGCGTTCCGATCGGACGAGAATTGAGGGCGGGACACAGTTCCGCGGTTCACTTTCCGCCCGGGCAAAGGGCCTATTACTTGCGGCGGGAGGGCTTAAGAGTGGGCCCCCGTGAGTCGGGTGGAGAGCCGGGTGTGGAGAGGAGTAGCGGAGGTTCCCAGTCAGAGTGGGAGTGGAGGTTCCTGGGCAGAGTGGGACTGGAAGTGCCCAGGCTGAGTGGAGTGAATGTGCCCTGGCTGAGTGGAGTGAATGTGGCCAGGCTGAGTGGAGTGGAGGTGCCCAGGCCGAGTGGAGTGCAGGTTCCCAGGCAGAGTGGGACTGGAAGTGCCCAGGCTGAGTGGAGTGAATGTGCCCAGGCTGAGTGGAGTGGAGGTGCCCAGGCTGAGTGGAGTTGGGGGTCCCTGGCAGAGTGGGACTGGAAGTGCCAAGGCTGAGTGGAGTGAATGTGCCCAGGCTGAGTGGAGTGGAGGTGCCCAGGCTGAGTGGAGTGCAGGTTCCCAGGCAGAGTGGGATTGGAAGTGCCCAGGCTGAGTGGAGTGAATGTACCCAGGCTGAGTGGAGTGGAGGTGCCCAGGCTGAGTGGAGTGCAGGTTCCCAGGCAGAGTGGGATTGGAAGTGCCCAGGCTGAGTGGAGTGAATGTGCCCAGGCTGAGTGGAGTGGAGGTGCCCAGGCTGAGTGGAGTTGGGGTTCCCTGGCAGAGTGGGACTGGAAGTGCCAAGGCTGAGTGGAGTGAATGTGCCCAGGCTGAGTGGACTGGAGGTGCCCAGGCCGAGTGGAGTGCAGGTTCCAAGGCAGAGTGGGACTGGAAGTGCCCAGGCGGAGTGGAGTGAATGTGCCCAGGCTGAATGGGAGTCAATGTGCCTAGACAGAATGGAGTGAATGTGCCCAGCCGCCGGAGCCCGAAACGTGCGTTTCCCCATTGCCTTGAATGGGCGCGGAGAGAGGGGGGCGCTTTTTGGCTCGTGGCGCGGGCACCGTTGCGCCAAAGCGTCAAGTGTCACCCCTCCCCGTGCTCGGGGCGGCCCCTTGGAGCTAACTGGCTGGGTCTGGAGGGGCTGCGAGGCCGCCCAGGAGAACGGGTCCAAACCGCGTTCCGATCGGACGAGAATTGAGGGCGGGACACAGTTCCGCGGTTCACTTTCCGCCCGGGCAAAGGGCCTATTACTTGCGGCGGGAGGGCTTAAGAGTGGGCCCCCGTGAGTCGGGTGGAGAGCCGGGTGTGGAGAGGAGTAGCGGAGGTTCCCAGTCAGAGTGGGAGTGGAGGTTCCTGGGCAGAGTGGGACTGGAAGTGCCAAGGCTGAGTGGAGTGAATGTGCCCTGGCTGAGTGGAGTGAATGTGGCCAGGCTGAGTGGAGTGGAGGTGCCCAGGCTGAGTGGAGTGAATGTGCCCAGGCTGACTGGAGAGAATGTGCCCAGGCTGAGTGGATTGGAGGTGCCCAGGCTGAGTGGAGTGCAGGTTCCCAGGCAGAGTGGGACTGGAAGTGCCCAGGCTGAGTGGAGTGAATGTGCCCAGGCTGAGTGGAGTGGAGGTGCCCAGGCTGAGTGGAGTTGGGGTTCCCTGGCAGAGTGGGACTGGAAGTGCCAAGGCTGAGTGGAGTGAATGTGCCCAGGCTGAGTGGAGTGGAGGTGCCCAGGCCGAGTGGAGTGCAGGTTCCCAGGCAGAGTGGGACTGGAAGTGCCCAGGCGGAGTGGAGTGAATGTGCCCAGGCTGAATGGGAGTCAATGTGCCTAGACAGAGTGGAGTGAATGTGCCCGGCCGCCGGAGCCCAAAACGTGCGTTTCCCCATTGCCTTGAATGGGCGCGGAGAGAGGGGGGCGCTTTTTGGCTCGTGGCGCGGTCACCGTTGCGCCAAAGCGTCAAGTGTCACACCTCCCCGTGCTCGGGGCGGCCCCTTGGAGCTAACTAGCGGTGTTTGGAGGGGCTGCGAGGCCGCCCAGGAGAACGGGTCCAAACCGCGTTCCGATCGGACGAGAATTGAGGGCGGGACACAGTTCCGCGGTTCACTTTCCGCCCGGGCAAAGGGCCTATAACTTGCAGCGGGAGGGCTTAAGAGTGGGCCCCCGCGAGTCGGGTGGAGAGCCGGGTGTGGAGAGGAGTAGCGGAGGTTCCCAGTCAGAGTGGGAGTGGAGGTTCCTGGGCAGAGTGGGACTGGAAGTGCCCAGGCTGAGTGGAGTGAATGTGCCCTGGCTGAGTGGAGTGAATGTGGCCAGGCTGAGTGGAGTGGAGGTGCCCAGGCCGAGTGGAGTGCAGGTTCCCAGGCAGAGTGGGACTGGAAGTGCCCAGGCTGAGTGGAGTGAATGTGCCCAGGCTGAGTGGAGTGGAGGTGCCCAGGCTGAGTGGAGTTGGGGGTCCCTGGCAGAGTGGGACTGGAAGTGCCAAGGCTGAGTGGAGTGAATGTGCCCAGGCTGAGTGGAGTGGAGGTGCCCAGGCTGAGTGGAGTGCAGGTTCCCAGGCTGAGTGGGATTGGAAGTGCCCAGGCGGAGTGGAGTGAATGTGCCCAGGCTGAATGGGAGTCAATGTGCCGAGGCTGAGTGGAGTGCAGGTTCCCAGGCAGAGTGGGATTGGAAGTGCCCAGGCTGAGTGGAGTGAATGTGCCCAGGCTGAGTGGAGTGGAGGTGCCCAGGCTGAGTGGAGTTGGGGTTCCCTGGCAGAGTGGGACTGGAAGTGCCAAGGCTGAGTGGAGTGAATGTGCCCAGGCTGAGTGGAGAGAATGTGCCCAGGCTGAGTGGAGTGAATGTGCCCTGGCTGAGTGGAGTGAATGTGGCCAGGCTGAGTGGAGTGAATGTGCCCAGGCTGAGTGGAGTGAATGTGCCCAGGCTGAGTGGAGAGAATGTGCCCAGGCTGAGTGGATTGGAGGTGCCCAGGCTGAGTGGAGTGCAGGTTCCCAGGCAGAGTGGGACTGGAAGTGCCAAAGCTGAGTGGAGTGAATGTGCCCAGGCTGAGTGGAGAGAATGTGCCCAGGCTGAGTGGAGTGAATGTGCCCTGGCTGAGTGGAGTGAATGTGGCCAGGCTGAGTGGAGTGAATGTGCCCAGGCTGAGTGGAGTGAATGTGCCCAGGCTGAGTGGAGAGAATGTGCCCAGGCTGAGTGGATTGGAGGTGCCCAGGCTGAGTGGAGTGCAGGTTCCCAGGCAGAGTGGGACTGGAAGTGCCAAAGCTGAGTGGAGTGAATGTGCCCAGGCTGAGTGGAGTGGAGGTGCCGAGGCTGAGTGGAGTGCTGGTTCCCAGGCAGAGTGGGATTGGAAGTGCCAAGGCTGAGTGGAGTGAATGTGCCCAGGCTGAGTGGAGAGAATGTGCCCAGGCTGAGTGGAGTGAATGTGCCCTGGCTGAGTGGAGTGAATGTGGCCAGGCTGAGTGGAGTGAATGTGCCCAGGCTGAGTGGAGTGAATGTGCCCAGGCTGAGTGGAGAGAATGTGCCCAGGCTGAGTGGATTGGAGGTGCCCAGGCTGAGTGGAGTGCAGGTTCCCAGGCAGAGTGGGACTGGAAGTGCCAAAGCTGAGTGGAGTGAATGTGCCCAGGCTGAGTGGAGTGGAGGTGCCGAGGCTGAGTGGAGTGCTGGTTCCCAGGCAGAGTGGGATTGGAAGTGCCCAGGCTGAGTGGAGTAATGTACCCAGGCTGAGTGGAGTGCAGGTGCCCAGGCTGAGAGGAGTGCAGGTTCCCAGGGAGAGTGGGATTGGAAGTGCCAACGCTGAGTGGAGTGAATGTGCCCAGGCTGAGTGGAGTGGAGGTGCCCAGGCCGAGTGGAGTGCAGGTTCCCAGGCAGAGTGGGACTGGAAGTGCCCAGGCGGAGTGGAGTGAATGTGCCCAGGATGAATGGGAGTCAATGTGCCTAGACAGAGTGGAGTGAATGTGCCCGGCCGCCGGAGCCCGAAACGTGCGTTTCCCCATTGCCTTGAATGGGCGCGGAGAGAGGGGGGCGCTTTTTGGCTCGTGACGCGGGCACCGTTGCGCCAAAGCGTCAAGTGTCACACCTCCCCGTGCTCGGGGCGGCCCCTTGGAGCTAACTGGCTGGGTCTGGAGGGGCAGCGAGGCCGCCCAGGAGAACGGGTCCAAACCGCGTTCCGATCGGACGAGAATTGAGGGCGGGACACAGTTCCGCGGTTCACTTTCCGCCCGGGCAAAGGGCCTATAACTTGCGGCGGGAGGGCTTAAGAGTGGGCCCCCGCGAGTCGGGTGGAGAGCCGGGTCTGGAGAGGAGTAGCGAAGGTTCCCAGTCAGAGTGGGAGTGGAGGTTCCTGGGCAGAGTGGGACTGGAAGTGCCCAGGCTGAGTGGAGTGAATGTGCCCTGGCTGAGTGGAGTGAATGTGGCCAGGCTGAGTGGAGTGGAGGTGCCCAGGCTGAATGGAGTGCAGGCACCAAGGCAGAGTGGGATTGGAAGTGCCCAGGCTGAGTGGAGTGAATGTGCCCAGGCTGAGTGGAGTGGAGGTGCCCAGGCCGAGTGGAGTGCAGGTTCCCAGGCAGAGTGGGACTGGAAGTGCCCAGGCTGAGTTGAGTGAATGTGCCCAGGCTGAGTGGAGTGGAGGTGCCCAGGCTGAGTGGAGTTGGGGTTCCCTGGCAGAGTGGGACTGGAAGTGCCAAGGCTGAGTGGAGTGAATGTGCCCAGGCTGAGTGGAGTGGAGATGCCCAGGCCGAGTGGAGTGCAGGTTCCCAGGCAGAGTGTGACTGAAAGTGCCCAGGCTGAGTGGAGTGAATGTGCCCAGGCTGAATGGAGTGGAGGTGCCCAGGCTGAGTGGAGGTGCCCAGGCTGAGTGGAGTGCAGGTTCCCAGGCAGAGTGGGATTGGAAGTGCCCAGGCTGAGTGGAGTGAATGTGCCCAGGCTGAGTGGAGTGGAGGTGCCCAGGCCGAGTGGAGTGCAGGTTCCCAGGCAGAGTGGGACTGGAAGTGCCCAGGCGGAGTGGAGTGAATGTGCCCAGGCTGAATGGGAGTCAATGTGCCTAGACAGAGTGGAGTGAATGTGCCCGGCCGCCGGAGCCCGAAACGTGCGTTTCCCCATTGCCTTGAATGGGCGCGGAGAGAGGGGGGCGCTTTTTGGCTCGTGGCGCTGGCACCGTTGCGCCAAAGCGTCAAGAGTCACACCTCCCCGTGCTCGGGGCGGCCCTTTGGAGCTTACTAGCTGGGTCTGGAAGGGCTGCGAGGCCGTCCAGGAGAACGGGTCCAAACCGCGTTCCGATCGGACGAGAATTGAGGGCGGGACACAGTTCCGCGGTTCACTTTCCGCCCGGGCAAAGGGCCTATAACTTGCGGCGGGAGGGCTTAAGAGTTGGCCCCCGCGAGTCGGGTGGAGAGCCGGGTGTGGAGAGGAGTAGCGGAGGTTCCCAGTCAGAGTGGGAGTGGAGGTTCCTGGGCAGAGTGGGACTGGAAGTGCCCAGGCTGAGTGGAGTGAATGTGCCCTGGCTGAGTGGAGTGAATGTGCCCAGGCTGAGTGGAGTGAATGTGCCCAGGCTGAGTGGAGTGAATGTGCCCAGGCTGAGTGGAGAGAATGTGCCCAGGCTGAGTGGATTGGAGGTGCCCAGGCTGAGTGGAGTGCAGGTTCCCAGGCAGAGTGGGACTGGAAGTGCCCAGGCTGAGTGGAGTGAATGTGCCCAGGCTGAGTGGAGTGAATGATCCCAGGCTGAATGGGAGTCAATGTGCCTAGACAGAGTGGAGTGAATGTGCCCAGGCTGAGTGGAGTGGAGGTGCCCAGGCTGAGTGGAGTTGGGGTTCCCAGGCAGAGAGGGACTGGAAGTGCTCAGGCTGAGTGGAGTGAATGTGCCCAGGCTGCGTGGAGTGGAGGTTCCCAGGCTGAGTGGAGTGCAGGCTCCCAGCAGAGTGGGACTGGAAGTGCCCAGGCTGAGTGGAGTGAATGTGCCCAGGCTGAGTGGAGTGAATGTGCCCAGGCAGAGTGGAGTGAATGTGCCCAGGCTGAGTGGAGTGGAGGTGCCCAGGCTGAGTGGAGTGCAGGTTCCCAGGCAGAGTGGGACTGGAAGTGCCCAGGCTGAGTGGAGTGAATGTGCCCAGGCTGAATGGAGTGGAGGTGCCCAGGCTGAGTGGAGTGCAGGTTCCCAGGCAGAGTGGGATTGGAAGTGCCCAGGCTGAGTGGAGTGAATGTGCCCAGGCTGAGTGGAGTGGAGGTGCCCAGGCTGAATGGAGTTGGGGTTCCCTGGCAGAGTGGAACTGGAAGTGCCAACGGTGAGTGGAGTGAATGTGCCCAGGCTGAGTGGAGTGGAGGTGCCCAGGCTGAGTGGAGTTGGGGTTCCCTGGCAGAGTGGGACTGGAAGTGCCAACGCTGAGTAAAGTGGAGGTGCCCAGGCTGAGTGGAGTGCTGGTTCCCAGGCAGAGTGGGATTGGAAGTGCCCAGGCTGAGTGGAGTAATGTACCCAGGCTGAGTGGAGTGGAGGTGCCCAGGCTGAGTGGAGTGCTGGTTACCAGGCAGAGTGGGATTGGAAGTGCCCAGGCTGAGTGGAGTGAATGTGCCCAGGCTGCGTGGAGTGGAGGTTCCCAGGCTGAGTGGAGTGCAGGTTCCCAGCAGAGTGGGATTGGAAGTACCCAGGCTGAGTGGAGTGGAGGTGCCCAGGCTGAGTGGAGTGCAGGTTCCCAGGCAGAGTGGGATTGGAAGTGCCCAGGCTGAGTGGAGTGAATGTGCCCAGGCTGAGTGGAGTGGAGGTTCCCAGGCTGAGTGGAGTTGGGGTTCCCTGGCAGAGTGGGACTGGAAGTGCCAAGGCTGAGTGGAGTGAATGTACCCAGGCTGAAGGAAGTGGAGGTGCCCAGGCTGAGTGGAGTGCTGGTTCCCAGGCAGATCGGGATTGGACGTTCCCAGGCTGAGTGGAGTGAATGTCCCCAGGCTGAGTGGATTGCATGTGCCCAGGCTGAGTGGAGTGCAGGTTCCCTGGCAGAGTGGGATTGGAAGTGCCCAGGCTGAGTGGAGTGAATGTGCCCAGGCTGAGTGGAGTGGAGGTGCCCAGGCCGAGTGGAGTGCAGGTTCACAGGCAGAGTGGGACTGGAAGTGCCCAGGCGGAGTGGAGTGAATGTGCCCAGGCTGAATGGGAGTCAATGTGCCTAGACAGAGTGGAGTGAATGTGCCCGGCCGCCGGAGCCCGAAACGTGCGTTTCCCCATTGCCTTGAATGGGCGCGGAGAGAGGGGGGCGCTTTTTGGCTCGTGGCGCGGGCACCGTTGCGCCAAAGCGTCAAGTGTCACACCTCCCCGTGCTCGGGGCGGCCCCTTGGAGCTAACTGGCTGGGTCTGGAGGGGCTGCGAGGCCGCCCAGGAGAACGGGTCCAAACCGCGTTCCGATCGGACGAGAATTGAGGGCGGGACACAGTTCCGCGGTTCACTTTCCGCCCGGGCAAAGGGCCTATAACTTGCGGCGGGAGGGCTTAAGAGTGGGCCCCCGCGAGTCGGGTGGAGAGCCGGGTGTGGAGAGGAGTAGCGGAGGTTCCCAGTCAGAGTGGGAGTGGAGGTTTCTGGGCAGAGTGGGACTGGAAGTGCCCTGGCTGAGTGGAGTGAATGTGCCCTGGCTGAGTGGAGTGAATGTGCCCAGGCTGAGTGGAGTGAATGTGCCCAGGCTGACTGGAGAGAATGTGCCCAGGCTGAGTGGATTGGAGGTGCCCAGGCTGAGTGGAGTGCAGGTTCCCAGGCAGAGTGGGACTGGAAGTGCCCAGGCTGAGTGGAGTGAATGTGCCCAGGCTGAGTGGAGTGAATGTTCCCAGGCTGAATGGGAGTCAATGTGCCAAGACAGAGTGGAGTGAATGTGCCCAGGCTGAGTGGAGTGGAGGTGCCCAGGCTGAGTGGAGTTGGGGTTCCCAGGCAGAGAGGGACTGGAAGTGCCCTGGCTGAGTGGAGTGAATGTGCCCAGGCTGCGTGGAGTGGAGGTTCCCAGGCTGAGTGGAGTGCAGGTTCCCAGCAGAGTGGGATTGGAAGTACCCAGGCTGAGTGGAGTGGAGGTGCCCAGGCTGAGTGGAGTGCAGGTTCCCAGGCAGAGTGGGATTGGAAGTGCCCAGGCTGAGTGGAGTGAATGTGCCCAGGCTGAGTGGAGTGGAGGTGCCCAGGCTGAGTGGAGTTGGGGTTCCCTGGCAGAGTGGGACTGGAAGTGCCAAGGCTGAGTGGAGTGAATGTACCCAGGCTGAGTGGAGTGGAGGTGCCCAGGCTGAGTGGAGTGCTGGTTCCCAGGCAGAGTGGGACTGGAAGTGCCCAGGCGGAGTGGAGTGAATGTGCCCAGGCTGAATGGGAGTCAATGTGCCTAGACAGAGTGGAGTGAATGTGCCCGGCCGCCGGAGCCCGAAACGTGCGTTTCCCCATTGCCTTGAATGGGCGCGGAGAGAGGGGGGCGCTTTTTGGCTCGTGGCGCGGGCACCGTTGCGCCAAAGCGTCAAGTGTCACACCTCCCCGTGCTCGGGGCGGCCCCTTGGAGCTAACTGGCTGGGTCTGGAGGGGCTGCGAGGCCGCCCAGGAGAACGGGTCCAAACCGCGTTCCGATCGGACGAGAATTGAGGGCGGGACACAGTTCCGCGGTTCACTTTCCGCCCGGGCAAAGGGCCTATAACTTGCGGCGGGAGGGCTTAAGAGTGGGCCCCCGCGAGTCGGGTGGAGAGCCGGGTGTGGAGAGGAGTAGCGGAGGTTCCCAGTCAGAGTGGGAGTGGAGGTTCCTGGGCAGAGTGGGACTGGAAGTGCCCAGGCTGATTGGAGTGAATGTGCCCTGGCTGAGTGGAGTGAATGTGCCCAGGCTGAGTGGAGTGAATGTGCCCAGGCTGACTGGAGAGAATGTGCCCAGGCTGAGTGGATTGGAGGTGCCCAGGCTGAGTGGAGTGCAGGTTCCCAGGCAGAGTGGGACTGGAAGTGCCCAGGCTGAGTGGAGTGAATGTGCCCAGGCTGAGTGGAGTGAATGTTCCCAGGCTGAATGGGAGTCAATGTGCCTAGACAGAGTGGAGTGAATGTGCCCAGGCTGAGTGGAGTGGAGGTGCCCAGGCTGAGTGGAGTTGGGGTTCCCAGGCAGAGAGGGACTGGAAGTGCCCTGGCTGAGTGGAGTGAATGTGCCCAGGCTGCGTGGAGTGGAGGTTCCCAGGCTGAGTGGAGTGCAGGTTCCCAGCAGAGTGGGATTGGAAGTACCCAGGCTGAGTGGAGTGGAGGTTCCCAGGCTGAGTGGAGTGAATGTTCCCAGGCTGAATGGGAGTCAATGTGCCTAGACAGAGTGGAGTGAATGTGCCCAGGCTGAGTGGAGTGGAGGTGCCCAGGCTGAGTGGAGTTGGGGTTCCCAGGCAGAGAGGGACTGGAAGTGCCCTGGCTGAGTGGAGTGAATGTGCCCAGGCTGCGTGGAGTGGAGGTTCCCAGGCTGAGTGGAGTGCAGGTTCCCAGCAGAGTGGGATTGGAAGTACCCAGGCTGAGTGGAGTGGAGGTGCCCAGGCTGAGTGGAGTGCAGGTTCCCAGGCAGAGTGGGATTGGAAGTGCCCAGGCTGAGTGGAGTGAATGTGCCCAGGCTGAGTGGAGTGGAGGTGCCCAGGCTGAGTGGAGTTGGGGTTCCCTGGCAGAGTGGGACTGGAAGTGCCAAGGCTGAGTGGAGTGAATGTACCCAGGCTGAGTGGAGTGGAGGTGCCCAGGCTGAGTGGAGTGCTGGTTCCCAGGCAGAGTGGGATTGGAAGTTCCCAGGCTGAGTGGAGTGAATGTCCCCAGGCTGAGTGGATTGCATGTGCCCAGGCTGAGTGGAGTGCAGGTTCCCTGGCAGAGTGGGATTGGAAGTGCCCAGGCTGAGTGGAGTGAATATGCCCAGGCTGACTGGAGTGGAGGTGCCCAGGCCGAGTGGAGTGCAGGTTCCCAGGCAGAGTGGGACTGGAAGTGCCCAGGCGGAGTGGAGTGAATGTGCCCAGGCTGAATGGGAGTCAATGTGCCTAGACAGAGTGGAGTGAATGTGCCCGGCCGCCGGAGCCCGAAACGTGCGTTTCCCCATTGCCTTGAATGGGCGCGGAGAGAGGGGGGCGCTTTTTGGCTCGTGGCGCGGGCACCGTTGCGCCAAAGCGTCAAGTGTCACACCTCCCCGTGCTCGGGGCGGCCCCTTGGAGCTAACTGGCTGGGTCTGGAGGGGCTGCGAGGCCGCCCAGGAGAACGGGTCCAAACCGCGTTCCGATCGGACGAGAATTGAGGGCGGGACACAGTTCCGCGGTTCACTTTCCGCCCGGGCAAAGGGCCTATAACTTGCGGCGGGAGGGCTTAAGAGTGGGCCCCCGCGAGTCGGGTGGAGAGCCGGGTGTGGAGAGGAGTAGCGGAGGTTCCCAGTCAGAGTGGGAGTGGAGGTTCCTGGGCAGAGTGGGACTGGAAGTGCCCAGGCTGAGTGGAGTGAATGTGCCCTGGCTGAGTGGAGTGAATGTGGCCAGGCTGAGTGGAGTGGAGGTGCCCAGGCCGAGTGGAGTGCAGGTTCCCAGGCAGAGTGGGACTGGAAGTGCCCAGGCTGAGTGGAGTGAATGTGCCCAGGCTGAGTGGAGTGGAGGTGCCCAGGCTGAGTGGAGTTGGGGGTCCCTGGCAGAGTGGGACTGGAAGTGCCAAGGCTGAGTGGAGTGAATGTGCCCAGGCTGAGTGGAGTGGAGGTGCCCAGGCTGAGTGGAGTGCAGGTTCCCAGGCAGAGTGGGATTGGAAGTGCCAAGGCTGAGTGGAGTGAATGTACCCAGGCTGAGTGGAGTGGAGGTGCCCAGGCTGAGTGGAGTGCAGGTTCCCAGGCAGAGTGGGATTGGAAGTGCCCAGGCTGAGTGGAGTGAATGTGCCCAGGCTGAGTGGAGTGGAGGTGCCCAGGCTGAGTGGAGTTGGGGTTCCCTGGCAGAGTGGGACTGGAAGTGCCAAGGCTGAGTGGAGTGAATGTGCCCAGGCTGAGTGGACTGGAGGTGCCCAGGCCGAGTGGAGTGCAGGTTCCAAGGCAGAGTGGGACTGGAAGTGCCCAGGCGGAGTGGAGTGAATGTGCCCAGGCTGAATGGGAGTCAATGTGCCTAGACAGAGTGGAGTGAATGTGCCCAGCCGCCGGAGCCCGAAACGTGCGTTTCCCCATTGCCTTGAATGGGCGCGGAGAGAGGGGGGCGCTTTTTGGCTCGTGGCACGGGCACCGTTGCGCCAAAGCGTCAAGTGTCACCCCTCCCCGTGCTCGGGGCGGCCCCTTGGAGCTAACTGGCTGGGTCTGGAGGGGCTGCGAGGCCGCCCAGGAGAACGGGTCCAAACCGCGTTCCGATCGGACGAGAATTGAGGGCGGGACACAGTTCCGCGGTTCACTTTCCGCCCGGGCAAAGGGCCTATTACGTGCGGCGGGAGGGCTTAAGAGTGGGCCCCCGTGAGTCGGGTGGAGAGCCGGGTGTGGAGAGGAGTAGCGGAGGTTCCCAGTCAGAGTGGGAGTGGAGGTTCCTGGGCAGAGTGGGACTGGAAGTGCCCAGGCTGAGTGGAGTGAATGTGCCCTGGCTGAGTGGAGTGAATGTGGCCAGGCTGAGTGGAGTGGAGGTTGCCCAGGCTGAGTGGAGTGAATGTGCCCAGGCTGACTGGAGAGAATGTGCCCAGGCTGAGTGGATTGGAGGTGCCCAGGCTGAGTGGAGTGCAGGTTCCCAGGCAGAGTGGGACTGGAAGTGCCCATGCTGAGTGGAGTGAATGTGCCCAGGCTGAGTGGAGTGGAGGTGCCCAGGCTGAGTGGAGTTGGGGTTCCCTGGCAGAGTGGGACTGGAAGTGCCAAGGCTGAGTGGAGTGAATGTGCCCAGGCTGAGTGGAGTGGAGGTGCCCAGGCCGAGTGGAGTGCAGGTTCCCAGGCAGAGTGGGACTGGAAGTGCCCAGGCTGAGTTGAGTGAATGTGCCCAGGCTGAGTGGAGTGGAGGTGCCCAGGCTGAGTGGAGTTGGGGTTCCCTGGCAGAGTGGGACTGGAAGTGCCAAGGCTGAGTGGAGTGAATGTGCCCAGGCTGAGTGGAGTGGAGATGCCCAGGCTGAGTGGAGTGCAGGTTCCCAGGCAGAGTGGGATTGGAAGTGCCCAGGCTGAGTGGAGTGAATGTGCCCTGACTGAGTGGAGTGAATGTGCCCAGGCTGAGTGGAGTGAATGTGCCCAGGCTGAGTGGAGTGAATGTGCCCAGGCTGACTGGAGAGAATGTGCCCAGGCTGAGTGGATTGGAGGTGCCCAGGCTGAGTGGAGTGCAGGTTCCCAGGCAGAGTGGAACTGGAAGGGCCCAGGCTGAGTGGAGTGAATGTGCCCAGGCTGAGTGGAGTGGAGGTGCCCAGGCTGAGTGGAGTTGGGGTTCCCTGGCAGAGTGGGACTGGAAGTGCCAAGGCTGAGTGGAGTGAATGTGCCCAGGCTGAGTGGAGTGGAGGTGCCCAGGCCGAGTGGAGTGCAGGTTCCCAGGCAGAGTGGGACTGGAAGTGCCCTGGCGGAGTGGAGTGAATGTGCCCAGTCTGAATGGGAGTCAATGTGCCTAGACAGAGTGGAGTGAATGTGCCCGGCCGCCGGAGCCCGAAACGTGCGTTTCCCCATTGCCTTGAATGGGCGCGGAGAGAGGGGGGCGCTTTTTGGCTCGTGGCGCGGGCACCGTTGCGCCAAAGCGTCAAGAGTCACACCTCCCCGTGCTCGGGGCGGCCCCTTGGAGCTTACTAGCTGGGTCTGGAAGGGCTGCGAGGCCGCCCAGGAGAACGGGTCCAAACCGCGTTCCGATCGGACGAGAATTGAGGGCGGGACACAGTTCCGCGGTTCACTTTCCGCCCGGGCAAAGGGCCTATAACTTGCGGCGGGAGGGCTTAAGAGTGGGCCCCCGCGAGTCGGGTGGAGAGCCGGGTGTGGAGAGGAGTAGCGGAGGTTCCCAGTCAGAGTGGGAGTGGAGGTTCCTGGGCAGAGTGGGACTGGAAGTGCCCAGGCTGAGTGGAGTGAATGTGCCCTGGCTGAGTGGAGTGAATGTGCCCAGGCTGAGTGGAGTGAATGTGCCCAGGCTGAGTGGAGTGAATGTGCCCAGGCTGAGTGGAGAGAATGTGCCCAGGCTGAGTGGATTGGAGGTGCCCAGGCTGAGTGGAGTGCAGGTTCCCAGGCAGAGTGGGACTGGAAGTGCCCAGGCTGAGTGGAGTGAATGTGCCCAGGCTGAGTGGAGTGGAGGTGCCCAGGCTGAGTGGAGTTGGGGTTCCCTGGCAGAGTGGGACTGGAAGTGCCAAGGCTGAGTGGAGTGAATGTACCCAGGCTGAGTGGAGTGGAGGTGCCCAGGCTGAGTGGAGTGCTGGTTCCCAGGCAGAGTGGGATTGGAAGTTCCCAGGCTGAGTGGAGTGAATGTCCCCAGGCTGAGTGGATTGCATGTGCCCAGGCTGAGTGGAGTGCAGGTTCCCTGGCAGAGTGGGATTGGAAGTGCCCAGGCTGAGTGGAGTGAATATGCCCAGGCTGACTGGAGTGGAGGTGCCCAGGCCGAGTGGAGTGCAGGTTCCCAGGCAGAGTGGGACTGGAAGTGCCCAGGCGGAGTGGAGTGAATGTGCCCAGGCTGAATGGGAGTCAATGTGCCTAGACAGAGTGGAGTGAATGTGCCCGGCCGCCGGAGCCCGAAACGTGCGTTTCCCCATTGCCTTGAATGGGCGCGGAGAGAGGGGGGCGCTTTTTGGCTCGTGGCGCGGGCACCGTTGCGCCAAAGCGTCAAGTGTCACACCTCCCCGTGCTCGGGGCGGCCCCTTGGAGCTAACTGGCTGGGTCTGGAGGGGCTGCGAGGCCGCCCAGGAGAACGGGTCCAAACCGCGTTCCGATCGGACGAGAATTGAGGGCGGGACACAGTTCCGCGGTTCACTTTCCGCCCGGGCAAAGGGCCTATAACTTGCGGCGGGAGGGCTTAAGAGTGGGCCCCCGCGAGTCGGGTGGAGAGCCGGGTGTGGAGAGGAGTAGCGGAGGTTCCCAGTCAGAGTGGGAGTGGAGGTTCCTGGGCAGAGTGGGACTGGAAGTGCCCAGGCTGAGTGGAGTGAATGTGCCCTGGCTGAGTGGAGTGAATGTGGCCAGGCTGAGTGGAGTGGAGGTGCCCAGGCCGAGTGGAGTGCAGGTTCCCAGGCAGAGTGGGACTGGAAGTGCCCAGGCTGAGTGGAGTGAATGTGCCCAGGCTGAGTGGAGTGGAGGTGCCCAGGCTGAGTGGAGTTGGGGGTCCCTGGCAGAGTGGGACTGGAAGTGCCAAGGCTGAGTGGAGTGAATGTGCCCAGGCTGAGTGGAGTGGAGGTGCCCAGGCTGAGTGGAGTGCAGGTTCCCAGGCAGAGTGGGATTGGAAGTGCCAAGGCTGAGTGGAGTGAATGTACCCAGGCTGAGTGGAGTGGAGGTGCCCAGGCTGAGTGGAGTGCAGGTTCCCAGGCAGAGTGGGATTGGAAGTGCCCAGGCTGAGTGGAGTGAATGTGCCCAGGCTGAGTGGAGTGGAGGTGCCCAGGCTGAGTGGAGTTGGGGTTCCCTGGCAGAGTGGGACTGGAAGTGCCAAGGCTGAGTGGAGTGAATGTGCCCAGGCTGAGTGGACTGGAGGTGCCCAGGCCGAGTGGAGTGCAGGTTCCAAGGCAGAGTGGGACTGGAAGTGCCCAGGCGGAGTGGAGTGAATGTGCCCAGGCTGAATGGGAGTCAATGTGCCTAGACAGAGTGGAGTGAATGTGCCCAGCCGCCGGAGCCCGAAACGTGCGTTTCCCCATTGCCTTGAATGGGCGCGGAGAGAGGGGGGCGCTTTTTGGCTCGTGGCACGGGCACCGTTGCGCCAAAGCGTCAAGTGTCACCCCTCCCCGTGCTCGGGGCGGCCCCTTGGAGCTAACTGGCTGGGTCTGGAGGGGCTGCGAGGCCGCCCAGGAGAACGGGTCCAAACCGCGTTCCGATCGGACGAGAATTGAGGGCGGGACACAGTTCCGCGGTTCACTTTCCGCCCGGGCAAAGGGCCTATTACGTGCGGCGGGAGGGCTTAAGAGTGGGCCCCCGTGAGTCGGGTGGAGAGCCGGGTGTGGAGAGGAGTAGCGGAGGTTCCCAGTCAGAGTGGGAGTGGAGGTTCCTGGGCAGAGTGGGACTGGAAGTGCCCAGGCTGAGTGGAGTGAATGTGCCCTGGCTGAGTGGAGTGAATGTGGCCAGGCTGAGTGGAGTGGAGGTTGCCCAGGCTGAGTGGAGTGAATGTGCCCAGGCTGACTGGAGAGAATGTGCCCAGGCTGAGTGGATTGGAGGTGCCCAGGCTGAGTGGAGTGCAGGTTCCCAGGCAGAGTGGGACTGGAAGTGCCCATGCTGAGTGGAGTGAATGTGCCCAGGCTGAGTGGAGTGGAGGTGCCCAGGCTGAGTGGAGTTGGGGTTCCCTGGCAGAGTGGGACTGGAAGTGCCAAGGCTGAGTGGAGTGAATGTGCCCAGGCTGAGTGGAGTGGAGGTGCCCAGGCCGAGTGGAGTGCAGGTTCCCAGGCAGAGTGGGACTGGAAGTGCCCAGGCTGAGTTGAGTGAATGTGCCCAGGCTGAGTGGAGTGGAGGTGCCCAGGCTGAGTGGAGTTGGGGTTCCCTGGCAGAGTGGGACTGGAAGTGCCAAGGCTGAGTGGAGTGAATGTGCCCAGGCTGAGTGGAGTGGAGATGCCCAGGCTGAGTGGAGTGCAGGTTCCCAGGCAGAGTGGGATTGGAAGTGCCCAGGCTGAGTGGAGTGAATGTGCCCTGACTGAGTGGAGTGAATGTGCCCAGGCTGAGTGGAGTGAATGTGCCCAGGCTGAGTGGAGTGAATGTGCCCAGGCTGACTGGAGAGAATGTGCCCAGGCTGAGTGGATTGGAGGTGCCCAGGCTGAGTGGAGTGCAGGTTCCCAGGCAGAGTGGAACTGGAAGGGCCCAGGCTGAGTGGAGTGAATGTGCCCAGGCTGAGTGGAGTGGAGGTGCCCAGGCTGAGTGGAGTTGGGGTTCCCTGGCAGAGTGGGACTGGAAGTGCCAAGGCTGAGTGGAGTGAATGTGCCCAGGCTGAGTGGAGTGGAGGTGCCCAGGCCGAGTGGAGTGCAGGTTCCCAGGCAGAGTGGGACTGGAAGTGCCCTGGCGGAGTGGAGTGAATGTGCCCAGTCTGAATGGGAGTCAATGTGCCTAGACAGAGTGGAGTGAATGTGCCCGGCCGCCGGAGCCCGAAACGTGCGTTTCCCCATTGCCTTGAATGGGCGCGGAGAGAGGGGGGCGCTTTTTGGCTCGTGGCGCGGGCACCGTTGCGCCAAAGCGTCAAGAGTCACACCTCCCCGTGCTCGGGGCGGCCCCTTGGAGCTTACTAGCTGGGTCTGGAAGGGCTGCGAGGCCGCCCAGGAGAACGGGTCCAAACCGCGTTCCGATCGGACGAGAATTGAGGGCGGGACACAGTTCCGCGGTTCACTTTCCGCCCGGGCAAAGGGCCTATAACTTGCGGCGGGAGGGCTTAAGAGTGGGCCCCCGCGAGTCGGGTGGAGAGCCGGGTGTGGAGAGGAGTAGCGGAGGTTCCCAGTCAGAGTGGGAGTGGAGGTTCCTGGGCAGAGTGGGACTGGAAGTGCCCAGGCTGAGTGGAGTGAATGTGCCCTGGCTGAGTGGAGTGAATGTGCCCAGGCTGAGTGGAGTGAATGTGCCCAGGCTGAGTGGAGTGAATGTGCCCAGGCTGAGTGGAGAGAATGTGCCCAGGCTGAGTGGATTGGAGGTGCCCAGGCTGAGTGGAGTGCAGGTTCCCAGGCAGAGTGGGACTGGAAGTGCCCAGGCTGAGTGGAGTGAATGTGCCCAGGCTGAGTGGAGTGAATGATCCCAGGCTGAATGGGAGTCAATGTGCCTAGACAGAGTGGAGTGAATGTGCCCAGGCTGAGTGGAGTGGAGGTGCCCAGGCTGAGTGGAGTTGGGGTTCCCAGGCAGAGAGGGACTGGAAGTGCCCTGGCTGAGTGGAGTGAATGTGCCCAGGCTGCGTGGAGTGGAGGTTCCCAGGCTGAGTGGAGTGCAGGCTCCCAGCAGAGTGGGACTGGAAGTGCCCAGGCTGAGTGGAGTGAATGTGCCCAGGCTGAGTGGAGTGAATGTGCCCAGGCAGAGTGGAGTGAATGTGCCCAGGCTGAGTGGAGTGGAGGTGCCCAGGCTGAGTGGAGTGCAGGTTCCCAGGCAGAGTGGGACTGGAAGTGCCCAGGCTGAGTGGAGTGAATGTGCCCAGGCTGAATGGAGTGGAGGTGCCCAGGCTGAGTGGAGTGCAGGTTCCCAGGCAGAGTGGGATTGGAAGTGCCCAGGCTGAGTGGAGTGAATGTGCCCAGGCTGAGTGGAGTGGAGGTGCCCAGGCTGAATGGAGTTGGGGTTCCCTGGCAGAGTGGAACTGGAAGTGCCAACGGTGAGTGGAGTGAATGTGCCCAGGCTGAGTGGAGTGGAGGTGCCCAGGCTGAGTGGAGTTGGGGTTCCCTGGCAGAGTGGGACTGGAAGTGCCAACGCTGAGTGGAGTGGAGGTGCCCAGGCTGAGTGGAGTGCTGTTTCCCAGGCAGAGTGGGATTGGAAGTGCCCAGGCTGAGTGGAGTAATGTACCCAGGCTGAGTGGAGTGGAGGTGCCCAGGCTGAGTGGAGTGCTGGTTCCCAGGCAGAGTGGGATTGGAAGTGCCCAGGCTGAGTGGAGTGAATGTGCCCAGGCTGCGTGGAGTGGAGGTTCCCAGGCTGAGTGGAGTGCAGGTTCCCAGCAGAGTGGGATTGGAAGTACCCAGGCTGAGTGGAGTGGAGGTGCCCAGGCTGAGTGGAGTGCAGGTTCCCAGGCAGAGTGGGATTGGAAGTGCCCAGGCTGAGTGGAGTGAATGTGCCCAGGCTGAGTGGAGTGGAGGTTCCCAGGCTGAGTGGAGTTGGGGTTCCCTGGCAGAGTGGGACTGGAAGTGCCAAGGCTGAGTGGAGTGAATGTACCCAGGCTGAAGGAAGTGGAGGTGCCCAGGCTGAGTGGAGTGCTGGTTCCCAGGCAGAGTGGGATTGGAAGTTCCCAGGCTGAGTGGAGTGAATGTCCCCAGGCTGAGTGGATTGCATGTGCCCAGGCTGAGTGGAGTGCAGGTTCCCTGGCAGAGTGGGATTGGAAGTGCCCAGGCTGAGTGGAGTGAATGTGCCCAGGCTGACTGGAGTGGAGGTGCCCAGGCCGAGTGGAGTGCAGGTTCACAGGCAGAGTGGGACTGGAAGTGCCCAGGCGGAGTGGAGTGAATGTGCCCAGGCTGAATGGGAGTCAATGTGCCTAGACAGAGTGGAGTGAATGTGCCCGGCCGCCGGAGCCCGAAACGTGCGTTTCCCCATTGCCTTGAATGGGCGCGGAGAGAGGGGGGCGCTTTTTGGCTCGTGGCGCGGGCACCGTTGCGCCAAAGCGTCAAGTGTCACACCTCCCCGTGCTCGGGGCGGCCCCTTGGAGCTAACTGGCTGGGTCTGGAGGGGCTGCGAGGCCGCCCAGGAGAACGGGTCCAAACCGCGTTCCGATCGGACGAGAATTGAGGGCGGGACACAGTTCCGCGGTTCACTTTCCGCCCGGGCAAAGGGCCTATAACTTGCGGCGGGAGGGCTTAAGAGTGGGCCCCCGCGAGTCGGGTGGAGAGCCGGGTGTGGAGAGGAGTAGCGGAGGTTCCCAGTCAGAGTGGGAGTGGAGGTTCCTGGGCAGAGTGGGACTGGAAGTGCACAGGCTGAGTGGAGTGAATGTGCCCTGGCTGAGTGGAGTGAATGTGCCCAGGCTGAGTGGAGTGAATGTGCCCAGGCTGACTGGAGAGAATGTGCCCAGGCTGAGTGGATTGGAGGTGCCCAGGCTGAGTGGAGTGCAGGTTCCCAGGCAGAGTGGGACTGGAAGTGCCCAGGCTGAGTGGAGTGAATGTGCCCAGGCTGAGTGGAGTGAATGTTCTCAGGCTGAATGGGAGTCAATGTGCCAAGACAGAGTGGAGTGAATGTGCCCAGGCTGAGTGGAGTGGAGGTGCCCAGGCTGAGTGGAGTTGGGGTTCCCAGGCAGAGAGGGACTGGAAGTGCCCTGGCTGAGTGGAGTGAATGTGCCCAGGCTGCGTGGAGTGGAGGTTCCCAGGCTGAGTGGAGTGCAGGTTCCCAGCAGAGTGGGATTGGAAGTACCCAGGCTGAGTGGAGTGGAGGTGCCCAGGCTGAGTGGAGTGCAGGTTCCCAGGCAGAGTGGGATTGGAAGTGCCCAGGCTGAGTGGAGTGAATGTGCCCAGGCTGAGTGGAGTGGAGGTGCCCAGGCTGAGTGGAGTTGAGGTTCCCTGGCAGAGTGGGACTGGAAGTGCCAAGGCTGAGTGGAGGGAATGTACCCAGGCTGAGTGGAGTGGAGGTGCCCAGGCTGAGTGGAGTGCTGATTCCCAGGCAGAGTGGGATTTGAAGTTCCCAGGCTGAGTGGAGTGAATGTCCCCAGGCTGAGTGGATTGCATGTGCCCAGGCTGAGTGGAGTGCAGGTTCCCTGGCAGAGTGGGATTGGAAGTGCCCAGGCTGAGTGGAGTGAATATGCCCAGGCTGACTGGAGTGGAGGTGCCCAGGCCGAGTGGAGTGCAGGTTCCCAGGCAGAGTGGGACTGGAAGTGCCCAGGCGGAGTGGAGTGAATGTGCCCAGGCTGAATGGGAGTCAATGTGCCTAGACAGAGTGGAGTGAATGTGCCCGGCCGCCGGAGCCCGAAACGTGCGTTTCCCCATTGCCTTGAATGGGCACGGAGAGAGGGGGGCGGTTTTTGGCTCGTGGCGCGGGCACCGTTGCGCCAAAGCGTCAAGTGTCACACCTCCCCGTGCTCGGGGCGGCCCCTTGGAGCTAACTGGCTGGGTCTGGAGGGGCAGCGAGGCCGCCCAGGAGAACGGGTCCAAACCGCGTTCCGATCGGACGAGAATTGAGGGCGGGACACAGTTCCGCGGTTCACTTTCCGCCCGGGCAAAGGGCCTATAACTTGCGGCGGGAGGGCTTAAGAGTGGGCCCCCGCGAGTCGGGTGGAGAGCCGGGTGTGGAGAGGAGTAGCGGAGGTTCCCAGTCAGAGTGGGAGTGGAGGTTCCTGGGCAGAGATGGACTGGAAGTGCCCAGGCTGATTGGAGTGAATGTGCCATGGCTGAGTGGAGTGAATGTGCCCAGGCTGAGTGGAGTGAATGTGCCCAGGCTGACTGGAGAGAATGTGCCCAGGCTGAGTGGATTGGAGGTGCCCAGGCTGAGTGGAGTGCAGGTTCCCAGGCAGAGTGGGACTGGAAGTGCCCAGGCTGAGTGGAGTGAATGTGCCCAGGCTGAGTGGAGTGAATGTTCCCAGGCTGAATGGGAGTCAATGTGCCTAGACAGAGTGGAGTGAATGTGCCCAGGCTGAGTGGAGTGGAGGTGCCCAGGCTGAGTGGAGTTGGGGTTCCCAGGCAGAGAGGGACTGGAAGTGCCCTGGCTGAGTGGAGTGAATGTGCCCAGGCTGCGTGGAGTGGAGGTTCCCAGGCTGAGTGGAGTGCAGGTTCCCAGCAGAGTGGGATTGGAAGTACCCAGGCTGAGTGGAGTGGAGGTTCCCAGGCTGAGTGGAGTGCAGGTTCCCAGGCAGAGTGGGATTGGAAGTTCCCAGGCTGAGTGGAGTGAATGTGCCCAGGCTGAGTGGAGTGGAGGTGCCCAGGCTGAGTGGAGTTGGGGTTCCCTGGCAGAGTGGGACTGGAAGTGCCCAGGCTGAGTGGAGTGAATGTACCCAGGCTGAGTGGAGTGGAGGTGCCCAGGCTGAGTGAAGTGCTGGTTCCCAGGCAGAGTGGGATTGGAAGTTCCCAGGCTGAGTGGAGTGAATGTCCCCAGGCTGAGTGGATTGCATGTGCCCAGGCTGAGTGGAGTACAGGTTCCCTGGCAGAGTGGGATTGGAAGTGCCCAGGCTGAGTGGAGTGAATGTGCCCAGGCTGACTGGAGTGGAGGTGCCCAGGCCGAGTGGAGTGCAGGTTCCCAGGCAGAGTGGGACTGGAAGTGCCCAGGCGGAGTGGAGAGAATGTGCCCAGGCCGAATGGGAGTCAATGTGCCTAGACAGAGTGGAGTGAATGTGCCCGGCCGCCGGAGCCCGAAACGTGCTTTTCCCCATTGCCTTGAATGGGTGCGGAGAGAGGGGGGCGCTTTTTGGCTCGTGGCGCGGGCACCGTTGCGCCAAAGCGTCAAGTGTCACACCTCCCCGTGCTCGGGGCGGCCCCTTGGAGCAAACTGGCTGGGTCTGGAGGGGCTGCGAGGCCGCCCTGGAGAACGGGTCCAAACCGCGTTCCGATCGGACGAGAATTGAGGGCGGGACACAGTTCCGCGGTTCACTTTCCGCCCAGGCAAAGGGCCTATAACTTGCGGCGGGAGGGCTTAACAGTGGGCCCCCGCGAGTCGGGTGGAGAGCCGGGTGTGGAGAGGAGTAGCGGAGGTTCCCAGTCAGAGTGGGAGTGGAGGTTCCTGGGCAGAGTGGGACTGGAAGTGCCCAGGCTGAGTGGAGTGAATGTGCCCTGGCTGAGTGGAGTGAATGTGCCCAGGCTGAGTGGAGTGAATGTGCCCAGGCTGAGTGGAGTGAATGTGCCCAGGCTGAGTGGATTGGAGGTGCCCAGGCTGAGTGGAGTGCAGGTTCCCAGGCAGAGTGGGACTGGAAGTGCCCAGGCTGAGTGGAGTGAATGTGCCCAGGCTGAGTGGAGTGAATGTTCCCAGGCTGAATGGGAGTCAATGTGCCTAGACAGAGTGGAGTGAATGTGCCCAGGCTGAGTGGAGTGGAGGTGCCCAGGCTGAGTGGAGTTGGGGTTCCCAGGCAGAGAGGGACTGGAAGTGCCCTGGCTGAGTGGAGTGAATGTGCCCAGGCTGCGTGGAGTGGAGGTTCCCAGGCTGAGTGGAGTGCAGGTTCCCAGCAGAGTGGGATTGGAAGTACCCAGGCTGAGTGGAGTGGAGGTGCCCAGGCTGAGTGGAGTGCAGGTTCCCAGGCAGAGTGGGATTGGAAGTGCCCAGGCTGAGTGGAGTGAATGTGCCCAGGCTGAGTGGAGTGGAGGTGCCTAGACAGAGTGGAGTGAATGTGCCCAGGCTGAGTGGAGTGGAGGTGCCCAGGCTGAGTGGAGTTGGGGTTCCCAGGCAGAGAGGGACTGGAAGTGCCCTGGCTGAGTGGAGTGAATGTGCCCAGGCTGCGTGGAGTGGAGGTTCCCAGGCTGAGTGGAGTGCAGGCTCCCAGCAGAGTGGGACTGGAAGTGCCCAGGCTGAGTGGAGTGAATGTGCCCAGGCTGAGTGGAGTGAATGTGCCCAGGCAGAGTGGAGTGAATGTGCCCAGGCTGACTGGAGTGGAGGTGCCCAGGCTGAGTGGAGTGCAGGTTCCCAGGCAGAGTGGGACTGGAAGTGCCCAGGCTGAGTGGAGTGAATGTGCCCAGGCTGAGTGGAGTGGAGGTGCCCAGGCTGAATGGAGTGAATGTGCCCAGGCTGAGTGGAGTGAATGTGCCCAGGCTGACTGGAGAGAATGTGCCCAGGCTGAGTGGATTGGAGGTGCCCAGGCTGAGTGGAGTGCAGGTTCCCAGGCAGAGTGGGACTGGAAGTGCCCACGCGGAGTGGAGTGAATGTGCCCAGGCTGAATGGGAGTCAATGTGCCTAGACAGAGTGGAGTGAATGTGCCCGGCCGCCGGAGCCCGAAACGTGCGTTTCCCCATTGCCTTGAATGGGCGCGGAGAGAGGGGGCCGCTTTTTGGCTCGTGGCGCGGGCACCCTTGCGCCAAAGCGTCAAGTGTCACACCTCCCCGTGCTCGGGGCGGCCCCTTGGAGCTAACTAGCTGGATCTGGAGGGGCTGCGAGGCCGCCCAGGAGAACGGGTCCAAACCGCGTTCCGATCGGACGAGAATTGAGGGCGGGACACAGTTCCGCGGTTCACTTTCCGCCCGGGCAAAGGGCCTATAACTTGCGGCGGGAGGGTTTAAGAGTGGGCCCTTGCGAGTCGGGTGGAGAGCCGGGTGTGGAGAGGAGTAGCGGAGGTTCCCAGTCAGAGTGGGAGTGGAGGTTCCTGGGCAGAGTGGGACTGGAAGTGCCCAGGCTGAGTGGAGTGAATGTGCCCTGGCTGAGTGGAGTGAATGTGGCCAGGCTGAGTGGAGTGGAGGTGCCCAGGCTGAGTAGAGTGCAGGCACCCAGGCAGAGTGGGATTGGAAGTGCCCAGGCTGAGTGGAGTGAATGTGCCCAGGCTGAGTGGAGTGGAGGTGCCCAGGCTGAGTGGAGTTGGGGTTCCCTGACAGAGTGGGACTGGAAGTGCCAAGGCTGAGTGGAGTGAATGTGCCCAGGCTGAGTGGAGTGGAGGTGCCCAGGCCGAGTGGAGTGCAGGTTCCCAGGCAGAGTGGGACTGAAAGTGCCCAGGCTGAGTGGAGTGAATGTGCCCCAGGCTGATTGGAGTGGAGGTGCCCAGGCTGAATGGAGTTGGGTTTCCCTGGCAGAGTGGGACTGGAAGTGCCAACGGTGAGTGGAGTGAATGTGCCCAGGCTGAGTGGAGTGGAGGTGCCCAGGCTGAGTGGAGTTGGGGTTCCCTGGCAGAGTGGGACTGGAAGTGCCAACGCTGAGTGGAGTGAATGTGCCCAGGCTGAGTGGAGTGGAGGTGCCCAGGCTGAGTGGAGTGCTGGTTCCCAGGCAGAGTGGGATTGGAAGTGCCCAGGCTGAGTGGAGTAATGTACCCAGGCTGAGTGGAGTGCAGGTGCCCAGGCTGAGTGGAGTGAATGTTCCCAGGCAGAGTGGGACTGGAAGTGCCAACGGTGAGTGGAGTGAATGTGCCCAGGCTGAGTGGAGTGGAGGTGCCCAGGCTGAGTGGAGTTGGGGTTCCCTGGCAGAGTGGGACTGGAAGTGCCAACGCTGAGTGGAGTGAATGTGCCCAGGCTGAGTGGAGTGGAGGTGCCCAGGCTGAGTGGAGTGCTGGTTCCCAGGCAGAGTGGGATTGGAAGTGCCCAGGCTGAGTGGAGTAATGTACCCAGGCTGAGTGGAGTGCAGGTGCCCAGGCTGAGTGGAGTGAATGTTCCCAGGCTGAATGGGAGTCAATGTGCCTAGTCAGAGTGGAGTGAATGTGCCCAGGCTGAGTGGAGTGGAGGTGCCCAGGCTGAGTGGAGTTGGGGTTCCCAGGCAGAGAGGGACTGGAAGTGCCCTGGCTGAGTGGAGTGAATTTGCCCAGGCTGCGTGGAGTGGAGGTTCCCAGGCTGAGTGGAGTGCAGGTTCCAGGCAGAGTGGGATTGGAAGTACCCAGGCTGAGTGGAGTGGAGGTGCCCAGGCTGAGTGGAGTGCTGGTTCCCAGGCAGAGTGGGATTGGAAGTGCCCAGGCTGAGTGGAGTAATGTACCCAGGCTGAGTGGAGTGCAGGTGCCCAGGCTGAGTGGAGTGAATGTTCCCAGGCTGAATGGGAGTCAATGTGCCTAGTCAGAGTGGAGTGAATGTGCCCAGGCTGAGTGGAGTGGAGGTGCCCAGGCTGAGTAGAGTGCAGGCACCCAGGCAGAGTGGGATTGGAAGTGCCCAGGCTGAGTGGAGTGAATGTGCCCAGGCTGAGTGGAGTGGAGGTGCCCAGGCTGAGTGGAGTTGGGGTTCCCTGACAGAGTGGGACTGGAAGTGCCAAGGCTGAGTGGAGTGAATGTGCCCAGGCTGAGTGGAGTGGAGGTGCCCAGGCCGAGTGGAGTGCAGGTTCCCAGGCAGAGTGGGACTGAATGTGCCCAGGCTGAGTGGAGTGAATGTGCCCCAGGCTGAATGGAGTGGAGGTGCCCAGGCTGAGTGGAGTGCAGGTTCCCAGCAGAGTGGGACTGGAAGAGCCCAGGCTGAGTGGAGTGAATGTGCCCAGGCTGAGTGGAGTGAATGTGCCCAGGCAGAGTGGAGTGAATTTGCCGAGGCTGAGTGGAGTGGAGGTGCCCAGGCTGAGTGGAGTGCAGGTTCCCAGGCAGAGTGGGATTGGAAGTGCCCAGGCTGAGTGGAGTGAATGTGCCCAGGCTGAGTGGAGTGAATGTGCCCAGGCTGAGTGGAGTGAATGTGCCCAGGCTGACTGGAGAGAATGTGCCCAGGCTGAGTGGATTGGAGGTGCCCAGGCTGAGTGGAGTGCAGGTTCCCAGGCAGAGTGGGACTGGAAGTGCCCAGGCTGAGTGGAGTGAATGTGCCCAGGCTGAGTGGAGTGAATGTTCCCAGGCTGAATGGGAGTCAATGTGCCTAGACAGAGTGGAGTGAATGTGCCCTGGCTGAGTGGAGTGAATGTGCCCAGGCTGCGTGGAGTGGAGGTTCCCAGGCTGAGTGGAGTGCAGGTTCCCAGCAGAGTGGGATTGGAAGTACCCAGGCTGAGTGGAGTGGAGGTGCCCAGGCTGAGTGGAGTGCAGGTTCCCAGGCAGAGTGGGATTGGAAGTGCCCAGGCTGAGTGGAGTGAATGTGCCCAGGCTGAGTGGAGTGGAGGTGCCCAGGCTGAGTGGAGTGGAGGTGCCCAGGCCGAGTGGAGTGCAGGTTCCCAGGCAGAGTGGGACTGGAAGTGCCCAGGCTGAGTGGAGTGAATGTGCCCAGGCTGAGTGGAGTGGAGGTGCCCAGGCTGAGTGGAGTTGGGGTTCCCTGGCAGAGTGGGACTGGAAGTGCCCAGGCTGAGAGGAGTGAATGTGCCCAGGCTGAGTGGAGTGGAGGTGCCCAGGCTGAGTGGAGTGGAGGTGCCCAGGCTGAGTGGAGTGCAGGTTCCCAGGCAGAGTGGGATTGGAAGTGCCCAGGCTGAGTGGAGTGAATGTGCCCAGGCTGAGTGGAGTGGAGGTGCCCAGGCTGAATGGAGTTGGGGTTCCCTGGCAGAGTGGAACTGGAAGTGCCAACGGTGAGTGGAGTGAATGTGCCCAGGCTGAGTGGAGTGGAGGTGCCCAGGCTGAGTGGAGTTGGGGTTCCCTGGCAGAGTGGGACTGGAAGTGCCAACGCTGAGTGGAGTGGAGGTGCCCAGGCTGAGTGGAGTGCTGGTTCCCAGGCAGAGTGGGATTGGAAGTGCCCAGGCTGAGTGGAGTAATGTACCCAGGCTGAGTGGAGTGCAGGTGCCCAGGCTGAGAGGAGTGCAGGTTCCCAGGCAGAGTGGGATTGGAAGTGCCCAGGCTGAGTGGAGTGAATGTGCCCAGGCTGAGTGGACTGGAGGTGCCCAGGCCGAGTGGAGTGCAGGTTCCCAGGCAGAGTGGGACTGGAAGTGCCCAGGCGGAGTGGAGTGAATGTGCCCAGGCTGAATGGGAGTCAATGTGCCTAGACAGAGTGGAGTGAATTTGCCCGGCCGCCGGAGCCCGAAACGTGCGTTTCCCCATTGCCTTGAATGGGCGCGGAGAGAGGGGGGCGCTTTTTGGCCCGTGGCGCGGGCACCGTTGCGCCAAAGCGTCAAGTGTCACCCCTCCCCGTGCTCGGGGCGGCCCCTTGGAGCTAACTGGCTGGGTCTGGAGGGGCTGCGAGGCCGCCCAGGAGAACGGGTCCAAACCGCGTTCCGATCGGACGAGAATTGAGGGCGGGACACAGTTCCGCGGTTCACTTTCCGCCCGGGCAAAGTGCCTATAACTTGCGGCGGGAGGGCTTAAGAGTGGGCCCCCGCGAGTCGGGTGGAGAGCCGGGTGTGGAGAGGAGTAGCGGAGGTTCCCAGTCAGAGTGGGAGTGGAGGTTCCTGGGCAGAGTGGGACTGGAAGTGCCCAGGCTGAGTGGAGTGAATGTGCCCTGGCTGAGTGGAGTGAATGTGGCCAGGCTGAGTGGAGTGGAGGTGCCCAGGCTGAGTGGAGTGCAGGCACCCAGGCAGAGTGGGATTGGAAGTACCCAGGCTGAGAGGAGTGAATGTGCCCAGGCTGAGTGGAGTGGAGGTGCCCAGGCCCAGTGGAGTGCAGGTTCCCAGGCAGAGTGGGACTGGAAGTGCCCAGGCTGAGTGGAGTGAATGTGCCCAGGCTGAGTGGAGTGGAGGTGCCCAGGTTGAGTGGAGTTGGGGTTCCCTGGCAGAGTGGGACTGGAAGTGCCAAGGTTGAGTGGAGTGAATGTGCCCAGGCTGAGTGGAGTGGAGATGCCCAGGCCGAGTGGAGTGCAGGTTCCCAGGCAGAGTGTGACTGAAAGTGCCCAGGCTGAGTGGAGTGAATGTGCCCAGGCTGAATGGAGTGGAGGTGCCCAGGCTGAGTGGAGGTGCCCAGGCTGAGTGGAGTGCAGGTTCCCAGGCAGAGTGGGATTGGAAGTGCCCAGGCTGAGTGGAGTGAATGTGCCCAGGCTGAGTGGAGTGGAGGTGCCCAGGCCGAGTGGAGTGCAGGTTCCCAGGCAGAGTGGGACTGGAAGTGCCCAGGCGGAGTGGAGTGAATGTGCCCAGGCTGAATGGGAGTCAATGTGCCTAGACAGAGTGGAGTGAATGTGCCCGGCCGCCGGAGCCCGAAACGTGCGTTTCCCCATTGCCTTGAATGGGCGGGGAGAGAGGGGGGCGCTTTTTGGCTCGTGGCGCGGGCACCGTTGCGCCAAAGCGTCAAGTGTCACACCTCCCCGTGCTCGGGGCGGCCCCTTGGAGCTAACTAGCTGGGTCTGGAGGGGCTGCGAGGCCGCCCAGGAGAACGGGTCCAAACCGCGTTCCGATCGGACGAGAATTGAGGGCGGGACACAGTTCCGCGGTTCACTTTCCGCCCGGGCAAAGGGCCTATAACTTGCGGCGGGAGGGCTTAAGAGTCGGCCCCCGCGAGTCGGGTGGAGAGCCGGGTGTGGAGAGGAGTAGCGGAGGTTCCCAGTCAGAGTGGGAGTGAATGTGGCCAGGCTGAGTGGAGTGGAGGTGCCCAGGCTGAGTAGAGTGCAGGCACCCAGGCAGAGTGGGATTGGAAGTGCCCAGGCTGAGTGGAGTGAATGTGCCCAGGCTGAGTGGAGTGGAGGTGCCCAGGCCGAGTGGAGTGCAGGTTCCCAGCAGAGTGGGACTGGAAGTGCCCAGGCTGAGTGGAGTGAATGTGCCCAGGCTGAGTGGAGTGAATGTGCCCAGGCAGAGTGGAGTGAATGTGCCCAGGCTGAGTGGAGTGGAGGTGCCCAGGCTGAGTGGAGTGCAGGTTCCCAGGCCGAGTGGGACTGGAAGTGCCCAGGCTGAGTGGAGTGAATGTGCCCAGGCTGAATGGAGTGGAGGTGCCCAGGCTGAGTGGAGTGCAGGTTCCCAGGCAGAGTGGGATTGGAAGTGCCCAGGCTGAGTGGAGTGAATGTGCCCAGGCTGATTGGAGTGGAGGTGCCCAGGCTGAATGGAGTTGGGGTTCCCTGGCAGAGTGGGACTGGAAGTGCCAACGGTGAGTGGAGTGAATGTGCCCAGGCTGAGTGGAGTGGAGGTGCCCAGGCCGAGTGGAGTGCAGGTTCCCAGGCAGAGTGGGACTGAAAGTGCCCAGGCTGAGTGGAGTGAATGTGCCCAGGCTGAGTGCAGTGAATGTGCCCAGGCTGAGTGGAGTGAATGTGCCCAGGCTGAGTGGAGAGAATGTGCCCAGGCTGAGTGGATTGGAGGTGCCCAGGCTGAGTGGAGTGCAGGTTCCCAGGCAGAGTGGGACTGGAAGTGCCCAGGCTGAGTGGAGTGAATGTGACCAGGCTGAGTGGAGTGGAGGTGCCCAGGCTGAGTGGAGTTGGGGTTCCCTGGCAGAGTGGGACTGGAAGTGCCAAGGCTGAGTGGAGTGAATGTGCCCAGGCTGAGTGGAGTGGAGATGCCCAGGCTGAGTGGAGTGGAGGTGCCCAGGCTGAGTGGAGTGAATGTGCCCAGGCTGAGTGGATTGGAGGTGCCCAGGCTGAGTGGAGTGCAGGTTCCCAGGCAGAGTGGGACTGGAAGTGCCCAGGCTGAGTGGAGTGAATGTGCCCAGGCTGAGTGGAGTGGAGGTGCCCAGGCTGAGTGGAGTTGGGGTTCCCTGGCAGAGTGGGACTGGAAGTGCCAAGGCTGAGTGGAGTGAATGTGCCCAGGCTGAGTGGAGTGGAGGTGCCCAGGCCGAGTGGAGTGCAGGTTCCCAGGCAGAGTGGGACTGGAAGTGCCCAGGCGGAGTGGAGTGAATGTGCCCAGGCTGAATGGGAGTCAATGTGCCTAGACAGAGTGGAGTGAATGTGCCCGGCCGCCAGAGCCCGAAACGTGCGTTTCCCCATTGCCTTGAATGGGCGCGGAGAGAGGGGGGCGCTTTTTGGCTCGTGGCGCGGGCACCGTTGCGCCAAAGCGTCAAGTGTCACACCTCCCCGTGCTCGGGGCGGCCCCTTGGAGCTAACTGGCTGGGTCTGGAGGGGCTGCGAGGCCGCCCAGGAGAACGGGTCCAAACCGCGTTCCGATCGGACGAGAATTGAGGGCGGGACACAGTTCCGCGGTTCACTTTCCGCCCGGGCAAAGGGCCTATAACTTGCGGCGGGAGGGCTTAAGAGTGGGCCCCCGCGAGTCGGGTGGAGAGCCGGGTGTGGAGAGGAGTAGCGGAGGTTCCCAGTCAGAGTGGGAGTGGAGGTTCCTGGGCAGAGTGGGACTGGAAGTGCACAGGCTGAGTGGAGTGACTGTGCCCTGGCTGAGTGGAGTGAATGTGCCCAGGCTGAATGGAGTGAATGTGCCCAGGCTGAGTGGAGTGAATGTGCCCAGGCTGACTGGAGAGAATGTGCCCAGGCTGAGTGGATTGGAGGTGCCCAGGCTGAGTGGAGTGCAGGTTCCCAGGCAGAGTGGGACTGGAAGTGCCCAGGCTGAGTGGAGTGAATGTGCCCAGGCTGAGTGGAGTGGAGGTGCCCAGGCTGAGTGGAGTTGGGGTTCCCTGGCAGAGTGGGACTGGAAGTGCCAAGGCTGAGTGGAGTGAATGTGCCCAGGCTGAGTGGAGTGAATGTGCCCAGGCAGAGTGGAGTGAATGTGCCCAGGCTGAGTGGAGTGGAGGTGCCCAGGCTGAGTGGAGTGCAGGTTCCCAGGCAGAGTGGGATTGGAAGTGCCCAGGCTGAGTGGAGTGAATGTGCCCAGGCTGAGTGGAGTGGAGGTGCCCAGGCCGAGTGGAGTGCAGGTTCCCAGGCAGAGTGGGACTGGAAGTGCCCAGGCGGAGTGGAGTGAATGTGCCCAGGCTGAATGGGAGTCAATGTGCCTAGACAGAGTGGAGTGAATGTGCCCAGGCTGAGTGGAGTGGAGGTGCCCAGGCTGAGTGGAGTTGGGGTTCCCAGGCAGAGAGGGACTGGAAGTGCCCTGGCTGAGTGGAGTGAATGTGCCCAGGCTGCGTGGAGTGGAGGTTCCCAGGCTGAGTGGAGTGCAGGTTCCCAGCAGAGTGGGACTGGAAGTGCCCAGGCTGAGTGGAGTGAATGTGCCCAGGCTGAGTGGAGTGAATGTGCCCAGGCTGAGTGGAGTGAATGTGCCCAGGCTGAGTGGAGTGGAGGTGCCCAGGCTGAGTGGAGTGCAGGTTCCCAGGCAGAGTGGGACTGGAAGTGCCCAGGCTGAGTGGAGTGAATGTGCCCAGGCTGAATGGAGTGGAGGTGTCCAGGCTGAGTGGAGTGCAGGTTCCCAGGCAGAGTGGGATTGGAAGTGCCCAGGCTGAGTCGAGTGAATGTGCCCAGGCTGAGTGGAGTGGAGGTGCCCAGGCTGAGTGGAGTTGGGGTTTCCTGGCAGAGTGGGACTGGAAGTGCCAACGCTGAGTGGAGTGAATGTGCCCAGGCTGAGTGGAGTGGAGGTGCCCAGGCCGAGTGGAGTGCAGGTTCCCAGGCAGAGTGGGACTGGAAGTGCCCAGGCGGAGTGGAGTGAATGTGCCCAGGCTGAATGGGAGTCAATGTGCCTAGACAGAGTGGAGTGAATGTGCCCAGCCGCCGGAGCCCGAAACGTGCGTTTCCCCATTGCCTTGAATGGGCGCGGAGAGAGGGGGGCGCTTTTTGGCTCGTGGCGCGGGCACCGTTGCGCCAAAGCGTCAAGTGTCACCCCTCCCCGTGCTCGGGGCGGCCCCTTGGAGCTAACTGGCTGGGTTTGGAGGGGCTGCGAGGCCGCCCAGGAGAACGGGTCCAAACCGCGTTCCGATCGGACGAGAATTGAGGGCGGGACACAGTTCCGCGGTTCACTTTCCGCCCGGGCAAAGGGCCTATTACTTGCGGCGGGAGGGCTTAAGAGTGGGCCCCCGTGAGTCGGGTGGAGAGCCGGGTGTGGAGAGGAGTAGCGGAGGTTCCCAGTCAGAGTGGGAGTGGAGGTTCCTGGGCAGAGTGGGACTGGAAGTGCCCAGGCTGAGTGGAGTGAATGTGCCCAGGCTGAGTGGAGTGAATGTGCCCAGGCAGAGTGGAGTGAATGTGCCCAGGCTGAGTGGAGTGGAGGTGCCCAGGCTGAGTGGAGTGCAGGTTCCCAGGCAGAGTGGGACTGGAAGTGCCCAGGCTGAGTGGAGTGAATGTGCCCAGGCTGAATGGAGTGGAGGTGCCCAGGCTGAGTGGAGTGCAGGTTCCCAGGCAGAGTGGGATTGGAAGTGCCCAGGCTGAGTGGAGTGAATGTGCCCAGGCTGATTGGAGTGGAGGTGCCCAGGCTGAATGGAGTTGGGGTTCCCTGGCAGAGTGGGACTGGAAGTGCCAACGGTGAGTGGAGTGAATGTGCCCAGGCTGAGTGGAGTGGAGGTGCCCAGGCCGAGTGGAGTGCAGGTTCCCAGGCAGAGTGGGACTGAATGTGCCCAGGCTGAGTGGAGTGAATGTGCCCAGGCTGAGTGCAGTGAATGTGCCCAGGCTGAGTGGAGTGAATGTGCCCAGGCTGAGTGGAGAGAATGTGCCCAGGCTGAGTGGATTGGAGGTGCCCAGGCTGAGTGGAGTGCAGGTTCCCAGGCAGAGTGGGACTGGAAGTGCCCAGGCTGAGTGGAGTGAATGTGCCCAGGCTGAGTGGAGTGGAGGTGCCCAGGCTGAGTGGAGTTGGGGTTCCCTGGCAGAGTGGGACTGGAAGTGCACAGGCTGAGTGGAGTGACTGTGCCCTGGCTGAGTGGAGTGAATGTGCCCAGGCTGAGTGGAGTGAATGTGCCCAGGCTGACTGGAGAGAATGTGCCCAGGCTGAGTGGATTGGAGGTGCCCAGGCTGAGTGGAGTGCAGGTTCCCAGGCAGAGTGGGACTGGAAGTGCCCAGGCTGAGTGGAGTGAATGTGCCCAGGCTGAGTGGAGTGAATGTTCCCAGGCTGAATGGGAGTCAATGTGCCAAGACAGAGTGGAGTGAATGTGCCCAGGCTGAGTGGAGTGGAGGTGCCCAGGCTGAGTGGAGTTGGGGTTCCCAGGCAGAGAGGGACTGGAAGTGCCCTGGCTGAGTGGAGTGAATGTGCCCAGGCTGCGTGGAGTGGAGGTTCCCAGGCTGAGTGGAGTGCAGGTTCCCAGCAGAGTGGGATTGGAAGTACCCAGGCTGAGTGGAGTGGAGGTGCCCAGGCTGAGTGGAGTGCAGGTTCCCAGGCAGAGTGGGATTGGAAGTGCCCAGGCTGAGTGGAGTGAATGTGCCCAGGCTGAGTGGAGTGGAGGTGCCCAGGCTGAGTGGAGTTGAGGTTCCCTGGCAGAGTGGGACTGGAAGTGCCAAGGCTGAGTGGAGTGAATGTACCCAGGCTGAGTGGAGTGGAGGTGCCCAGGCTGAGTGGAGTGCTGATTCCCAGGCAGAGTGGGATT
>NW_026890330.1:0-3000 GCF_963514075.1 Conger conger
GAAACATTTTGATTTCTGAATTTGTGGGGGCAGGATTTGGCTCCTGCTCCGTCATGTGGGGAAGAGCTGGGCGGTTGCCATGGCAGCAGAGGGATGAGGTCAGCGGTGCCATGCGTTGGGGCACGGGGGGGCGGTTTGGGGGGGTCGGTACCTTGAGGTTTTTGACAGCCACAGCGGGGTCAGTGAGGAAACTCTGCCTCACACTGATCTCAATCCCAGCCTCCTTCACCCTCTGCTCCAGGTCATCCAGAGTCTGAGAGAGAGGGAGAGAGGGGGGGGGAGGGGGGAGGGAGAGGGAGAGAGGGAGGGAGAGAGAGGGGGGGAGGGGGAGGGAGAGAGAGAGGGGGGAGGGAGGGGGAGAGAGGGAGAGAGAGAGGGAGGGAGGGGGAGAGAGAGAGGGGGAGGGAGGGGGGAGAGAGGGAGAGAGAGAGAGGGAGGGAGAGAGAGGGGAGGGAGAGAGAGAGGGGAGAGAGGGAGAGAGAGGGAGAGAGAGGGAGAGAGGAGGGAGAGGGAGGGGGGGAGGGAGGGAGGGAGGGAGAGAGAGGGGGGAGGGGGAGGGAGAGGGAGAGAGGGAGGGAGAGAGGGAGGGAGGGGGAGAGAGAAAGGGGGGAGAGGGGGGGAGAGAGAGTATTTTGAATGTTTTGAACACCTTTCATTAAAATAGATTAAAATATTCTTCCTTAGGCACAAGTCAACTCAAGTACATACAAAAACATGAAGACATTAAATTCCATCAAGCTAAATCCACCCCCAATTCTTTAAATAAAACAAAAGTCAAAAAGAAAGACACAGTATATAATCTTGAACTGGCCATAACACATTACCTATGCCCCAAATAAGATAAAAGCATTCAGGTTACCAACCAGAGCCAGCCAGAGAGGGGGAGAGAGAGAGAGAGAGAGAGAGAGAGAGAGAGAAGGGAGAGAGGGAGGGAGGGAGTGAGAGAGAGAGGAAGAGAGAGAGAGAGAGAGGGAGGGCGGGGAAGGAGGGAGGGAGGGAGAGAGGGGGGAGGGAGAGAGCAGACGGAGAGTCAGAGAGAGGGAGAAAGAAAAAGAAAAAGAGCAAGAGAGAGGTAGACATCAGTGAAGGGGAGGTCTGCTTGTTGTGAATTATTAAAGAGCTTCCCTCTGATGGTCCCAGACGTTAATGCAATCTCTGCTCATTGACCTTGCGTGAATTCCGGTATCTTCGCAGACATATTATTCTACATTATGATAATAATCTGTGAGTATACCTGCACAGTTACCTCACAACACAATAATCTGTGAGTATACCTGCACAGTTAACTCACACAACACAATAACCTGTGAGTATACCTGCACAGTTACCTCACAACACAATAATCTGTGAGTATACCTGCACAGTTAACTCACACAACACAATAATCTGTGAGTATACCTGCACAGTTACCTCACAACACAATAATCTGTGAGTATACCTGCAGTTACCTCACAACACAATAATCTGTGAGTATACCTGCACAGTTACCTCACACAACACAATAATCTGTGAGTTTACCTGCACAGTTAACTCACACAACACAATAATCTGTGAGTTTACCTGCACAGTTAACTCACACAACACAATAATCTGTGAGTATACCTGCACAGTTACCTCACACAACACAATAATCTGTGAGTATACCTGCAGTTACCTCACACAACACAATAATCTGTGAGTATACCTGCCTGCACAGTTTACTGACACAACACAATAATCTGTGAGTATACCTGCACAGTTAATTCACACAGCACGGGACTTGTGCAGTTTACACCTCATATTCCTCCGTTTGACCACAGGAGCATGTTAGCATTAGCGGAATGGCTGAGAACTCAACTGCACTGACGTGAGAGAGGGAACGGCACTGCTGTTGACTAACTGTTGCCTCTGCGTTTGCCTGCGTCCTTTTGTCAGCAGAATATTTATTGTGGTGCCAGTGGATCTTGATTTGAATTTGAATTTCAACTGAGGTTGCGAGGGATAGATTGAAAGAGAGAGAGGGAGGGGGAGAGATTGAAAGAGAGAGAGGGGGGGAGAGATTGAAAGAGAGAGAGGGGGGGAGAGATTGAAAGAAAGAGAGGGGGGGAGAGATTGAAAGAGAGAGGGAGGGAGGGAGAGGGAGAGAGACAAGCAGTAAAATTGAGAGTGAGAGGGAGAGATTGAGAGAGAGATGAGTGATTGAATTGAGAGTGAGAGGGAGAGATTGAGAGAGATGAGTAGTCAAATTGAGAAGGAGAGGGAGAGATTGAAATATGTGATCTCATCCATCTCTGATGTCACAGCATAAGTCACGATATGAATTGTTTATGTTGCTGTTAGTTACCAACAAGCTTTTCTGACCTGCATTTTTAATATTTAAAGGTTAGATTATTTTAGAAATCAGGCTTCATATAATTTGTATGTGGCACGCTTTGGCAATTTTGGCACTGGTTGTCATGCCAATTAAACTCCCCTGAATCAATGCGAACTGAACTGACGTCAGAGGAGAGACAGGAAATGAAAGTGTCCACGGACAGCCTCAAAGGTGCAGAGGTCAAGGGTCAAAGTGAAAAGGTCACATACAACCTGATAATATGTGCAAAAGGACATGTGACTGTTCTCACAAAAACAAAGGTTTTAAAAAAGACCAACAATGAAATGTCTGGGGGTAAGAGTGAGTAATATCCCAGAGTCTCAGAGCTGGGCAACGTGGCCATGTTCATGCCAGCTCCTGAGGCCTGCTACACACAACACTGAGTAAAACCTGGAACCCTCCCAAATCTGGAACAAGGACTTAAGTAAAATTAGCCTTTACCGGTTTTACGCAGCGCAGTTATCCAGCTAACTCAGTAATCCTGCTTTGCAGAACAGAGCAGTTATCCAGCTAACTCAGTAATCCTGCTTTGTGTAACAGTGCAGTTATCCAGCTAACTCAGTAATCCTGCTTTGTAGAACAGAATGTTTAAGCGTTTCTTGAGAAGCACGAGACTGTTCTTACGTCTCTGTGTGAAGCAGGTGCAT
>NW_026890331.1:0-10000 GCF_963514075.1 Conger conger
CTGCGGGTAAACAGAAGTCAAAGGGCCTGGTGACTAGACTGAACCTGGATCTTTGTTTGCTAGATTTTAGGTTCTGCTGGTTTGCTCAGGTGTTCCGTGCTGATCATAGACCGCAGTTCACACCATTTAAAGCTCTTTGATGTGGTCCTGTGTTCCCGGCCTGAGACCGCTGTTCCACACGGGCGTGTACTTGTGAAGGCGAGAACACTCTATGCATATTTCCCCTGTTATCTTTTAAGTGCTGATGCTTTCAGAAATGACACAACCTGAAGTGTAAATTCATAAAAGTAAACATGTTTTCTAAGTCTTACTCTTTCAATGTACGGTTCTTCGCTGTGATTAAGGGCAGATATCTTGGAAGATAATCTTGAGTTTGATCTAGTTAGAGTAGCTATCGTGTGGAAAAAAAACTGGTTCGGAATTCTGCTGTGAAAAGATGAAAGTAGATTATTCATGGTCTTGTTTTTTTTGTTGCTCTATTTTTAATTCGGTTTATCCCTCGTTCTCCTTCAAGACCCAATTAGAAGTGCGTCTTTGGTCTTGTTTTTCTCCGAGGCTTTCGAGTTGTTTGTTGGTCTGAGAAGCAGCTGAGGGACTTTGGAACCCTCTGATTGGGTCCCTCCGGTCACCTGATTTGGCCCTTGTGGTCATCTGATTGGGTCCCTGCGGTGGTCACCACGGTAGCCACCCGGGAGCGGGACCTGTCATGCGTTATGAGAAGCAGGGGGTGCTGGGTAATTCCAGCCGTCTCCATGGGCAGCCCCTGTCCTAACTGCTCTGGGTCCGTTACAGATGGCAGTTAGGAACGCCGGTTCAAAGGGTTTAAATAGGTGGGAAAGTATGCGAATGGGTCAAAGCACCGATAATCTGCATTTCCGTGCATGAATAACATAATCTCCCTTTCCTTTCTGTTGTGTGTTGTGTTCAAACATGGGTCAAATACGTAAAAGGTTTTGGATTCAAGTACTTTTCTGCGTTTTACTGGCGTGTCTGGTGTATGGAAACCTGTGAAAAAGTGCAAACCCCACCTTCTGGGCCTCTTGGTTGGCTCGACTTCACCAGGCAAGATCAATCGAGCACAGAAACGTATCTGAATCCAATATTGTATTTGACCCAGGTCTGGTCGTGTTTCTGAGTCCCTTCGAATAGCAGTATATTCACAGGTGATTCTCGATACCGGGGAGGGGGGGGAACCCTTCTGACCCATTTTCACTGTCATCATCTGACCCAAAACCCTAAAACCCGGCCCCTGAGGGAGGGGGTCCCCCATTCCTTGGGGCCCCAGGAAGTTGCCTGCTTCGCTTGTTATAAAATTCCCCTCTCTAGTATATTTCGGTCCCTTCGTGAACCATGAGTGGCTGCGTTAGCTTCCTCCCCTCGGGGGTGAAATTGCGGCCCCGTTTCCTGTTGCTGTTCTCTGCGAGATGGATTGCGCCTGCAACAGGTTGGTGTGATTCTGTGTGGCTTGGTTTTCAGAGGAGAGGCTCCAGCAGGTCAAGCTGTACGTGACGTGCCAGCCTCTGAGCGTTCTGAAAACGCCGCGGTTAAACTCCCAATACCGCGTCTCGCTGCCAGCTGCCCTTGTAAACTCTCCCTCTCCCTGATCGGCGAAGATCCAATCCCTTCTCTCTCTCCCTCTCTCTCTCTATTCCTCCTCTCTTGCCTGTGTGTTGGCTGCTCTTCCGTCCCTCGCCCACACACACGCACATGTATTGTGTTCAGCTGATGGCGGCAGGCCCGTGGTCTGTTCCAAGCCTCTTCTCTTCTCTCTCTCCCCTCTCTCCCTCTCTCTCTCCCCATCATCCCCTCTCTCCCTCTCCTTCTCTCTCCCCCATCATCCCCCTCTCTCCCCCTCTCTTTCTCCCCATCATCCCTCCCTCTCTCTCTCCCTCTCCTTCTCTCTCCCCATCATCCCCCTCTCTCCCCCTCTCTCTTCTCCCCCATCATCCCTCCCTCTCTCTCACCCTCTCCTTCTCTCTCTCCCCCATCATCCCTCTCTCTCCCCCCCATCATCCCCCCCTCTCTCTCCCTCTCCCCCTCTCCCCTCCCCCTCTCCCTCCCCTCTCCATCCCTCTCTCTCTCTCTCCCCCCCTCCCCCCACCTCTCTCTCCCCCTCTTCTCTCTCTCTCTCCCCCCCTTCTCTCTCTCTCTCTCTCTCTCCCTCTCCCCCTCTCTCTCCCCCTCTCTCTCTCTCTCTCCCTCTCGGTGCTAAGCTAAGAGCAGTTAGCGTAGCGTAGCCTGGTCTCTGAACCCTCTCCGCCCCGATCCCCGGGACTTGGAGTGGCTCTGCGAGTTTGGGCTTCACACGCCAGGTAACGGGAGTCGGGGCGGCGGACTGTGTGTGAATTCAGCCGGGGCTGTGTGTGAATTCAGCCGGGACTGTGTGTGAATTCAGCCGGGACTGTGTGTGAATTCAGCCGGGACTGTGTGTGAATTCAGTCGGGGCTGTGTGTGAATTCAGCCGGGACTGTGTGTGGATTCAGCCGGGATTGTGTGTGAATTCAGCCGGGATTGTGTGTGAATTCAGCCGGGACTGTGTGTGGATTCAGCCGGGATTGTGTTGTGAATTCAGCCGGGACTGTGTGTGAATTCAGCCGGAACTGTGTGTGGATTCAGCCGGGGCCGGAACTGTGTGTGGATTCAGCCGGGACTGTGTGTGGATTCAGCAAACCCGTCCTACACGGCAGTTGAGATCCAGGTGTT
Source organism: Conger conger (assembly GCF_963514075.1). Classification (NCBI taxonomy): domain Eukaryota; kingdom Metazoa; phylum Chordata; class Actinopteri; order Anguilliformes; family Congridae; genus Conger; species Conger conger. The sequence goes on from NW_026890331.1 coordinate 2,704, forward strand.
TTAACGGTTAGCCTTAAGCCTCGTCTCCGGAGCGCACGCTGTGAGAGTGCCTCGCTCTTGGCGCTGCGCGTGATTTACAGGTGCGCCGCGTTTCCAGACGTCTTCGTTTTCACGTTGTCCCCCGTCAAACCTCGAGACTTCTCCGTTTTCACACCGTTGCTCGTTAAAACCTTCAGACGTCTTCGTTTTCACACCCTTTCCCGTTAAACCTGATCTCCGGCTGGCGAGACCCTCGTCGGGGTGTCACCCGCCCACGCCGCCGTGACGTCACCCTCCCGACGGCAGCTGTGCTTCTCACCGCCATTTTACAGCCCACGTCTCCCTGCTCCTCGGACAAAATGGCCGCCCACCTGTCGGATCTCCACGGGGAATGGACGGTGGACGGGACCAAAACCAGAGCCGTTTAAACGGGCGGGTCGAGGCGGTGCCGCATCGCAGCCGGACCCCGTGGCGCCGAACACGCCTCGTTATCACGTCATCTCCTCGCCCTCTGGGCCCGGGGGAGGCCGGGGCAGCCCGGCAGCTGTGGCGTGTCACACGCCCGTCCGCACGCCTCTCGCTCTCGGAAGGGAACCAGCGCTCAGATTAAGCCCCCGCTCAGCGCTCAATGTAACATGTGCTCATTCACAACCCGCCAATTAACATCAGCTTCCCCAGACCCGCTGGGGGTAATTACACTGGCAGCTTCACTGACGGGAGGCCGGGCCTCCACACCTCCTGAGTGTGTGACGGAGCAACGCTGAGCTGCACGCAGGGGCCACCGGCGTCCTCACACACACACACGCACACACACTCACACACACACACACACACACACACACACACACACACACACACACACTCACACTCACACTCACACACTCACTCACACTCACACTCACACACACACACACACACTCACACTCACACACTCACTCACACTCACACACACTCACACACTCACACCAACACACACGCACACGCACACTCACACTCACACTCACACTCACACACTCACACCAACACACACTCACACTCACACACACACTCTCTCACACACACACGCACATGCGCACACACGCACACTCATTTTTCCAGTAGCCACACCTGCCGCTAACGCCTCTGGACAAACAGCAGCTCTGTTTGTGCAACACTGGTGCTCAGAGTCTCACAACACGGCCCCCTAACCCTCTCTCTCACACCTCCACACCCCCAGCCCCCCCACCCCACGCCTTCACCCGGGCGGTGTGGCCGACTTCAAAGAGGACGATTTCGTAAACTCTGATGGGCCTTTTAACCGGATCCACACGGGCGGCATTCCTGGTTTCACTGGACAGTTTCTCCGCGGCATTCCCACGGCATTCCTACGGCATTCCCGCGTGCGACGCTCCCGCCTCCCGCATTCCCAGTCTCGGGGTTGTGTTGGTGTCTCCCGCAGCGCTGAGGACCCAACACCGACCAGTGTTACCGCCACCAGTCCTCAGCCTCTGTAGGGGGCGAGGGGTGGGCTGGGGTGGGGGGGTCCACATGACCCAGTTTGTTTACTCCAGGAGCCCTGTAATTGTGCTAATTGTGTACTCGCGGTGGAATGGGTAAAGATCAGTCGCTCTCTCCCTCCTGACGCTCTCGTTAGTGGATAATGAGTGGGAACAGAGGCATGAATATTCATGTGTTTGGGCTACGGCAGGGCTGGGTGCCGGCTGCTCCGGTCTGGGGAACACATCGGCGACTCTGTGCCCTAGACTGGCTTCCACTGGGCATCAAGTTTGTGCTTAAAGTCTTGTCTAGGTCCTTAGTTACCACTAGTTAGTTTCAAACTGTCCATTTACTAAATTCGGTTGCACCTCCAATACGTAAGTAATGTCTTAGCTAGTGAACAGTAGTGCGTGGTTACTCCTCCCTAGGTGAAGGTGTAAATATTTAGTATTTACCATGTTCATTACATTACCGGCGTTTAGCAGACGCTCTTTTCCAGAGCGACGTACAACAAAGTGCAAATCGAACACAGTCGAAACTAGTTTGTGTGGTGCAACCAATTTTGAATTAATAATGCATAAAAATTATACTACATAATAATGCAGTGTGGTGACAGAGATGTTCTCTGGTGTGTGAGAGGGACACTTACAAAGCTCTATTGCTGCCATTGACTGCAGGAGATTCCTTTGAGAATGAAACACCAGGCGGAAACAAGTTGATACGCTCCTTTGTTCAGCATGCCATAAGTAAAAAAAACAAAAAAACTTGTCCTTTTGAATTTCTTTTTTCTGTCCTGTATTGTTTTCCTGAAAAAAACAAAACAAACCAGCACAAATTGGAATTGTTAACCCTGGCATTTAATTAAGGTTCTTAATTCGCTCATCTGCTCTCTCTCTCTCTCTCTCTCTCTCTCTCTCTCTCTCCCTCTCCCTCCCCCCCTCCCCCTCCCCCCCCTCTCTCTCTCTCTCTCTCTCCCCTTCACGTTCCCTCTCTCCTTAGTCTAGTCAAAACACGTTATTGTTATTGTCACAATTATTATTGTCACTGGGAACTGGCTGACGACGGAGAGCGAGTCGTGGAGAAAGGCCAAAAGAAAACAATGCAGGGAGCGGCACGGCGCTCTAGACACACGGCGCTCTAGAGACACGGCGCTCTAGAGACACGCCGCTCTAGAGACACGCCGCTCTAGAGACACGGCGCTCTAGAGACACGGCGCTCTACAGACACGCTGCTCTAGAGACACGGCGCTCTAGAGACACGGCGCTCTAGAGACACGGCGCTCTAGAGACACGGCGCTCTACAGACACGCTGCTCTAGAGACACGGCGCTCTACAGACACACTGCTCTAGAGACACGCTGCTCTAGAGACACGGCGCTCTACAGACACGCTGCTCTAGAGACACGCTGCTCTAGAGACACGGCGCTCTACAGACACGCTGCTCTAGAGACACGCTGCTCTAGAGACACGCTGCTCTAGATACACGGCGCTCTAGATACACGCTGCTCTAGAGACATGGCGCTCTAGACACACGGCGCTCTAGAGACATGTCTGTTACTCAAGGTTTTTTTTTTTTATACAGAGAACGAAACAGGATTAAAAATAAATGAAACAAACCTTAATAAAAGGCCTGTTAAACTTGTGACTTAAAAGCTGAAACTGACGCACAGTCTCTGATGTCCCGCGGGGGAGTGTGATTCTGAGTTTTGCGGCGTTAAAAACTAAAAGAGGGCTGGCCTCTAGTTTTCAAACAATCTTTTGGGACGAAGAGTAGCCCAACAGACAGTGCTCTCTCTGGCCGGTAAGGCATGAGCATGTCTTGGAAGGTGCCATCCCTTGTTTTGCCCTAAAAGCATTTCAAGTATATTTAAGATGCATATTTAAAAGCAGAATGAGCGTGTGGGAAAGAGAACATCGTTCGGTGAGAGGACTGTTGGGTGCGTCGCCACCGGCCTGTTTTCCGCTCTTCCGTTTCTCTGTGCATTTCTCCATTCTGGCGACTTCAAAAAGAACAAGAGAGCGTCTCACTCTCGCCTGCCCGTGACCTCTCTGTAGACTGTAGAAAAAAGCCCTGTCATTACAGACTTCATAACGATTCCTGTGGATTAGGCTGCGCGTGGATCAAAGATTTAATTCCACCGCACCTGGGTGAAGCGTATCCATGCCTGCATTACCCCCTGCATACCCCCCCCCCCCCCCCAAATCCTGCCAGAACTCTGGATTACTGTACTCCAAAGTGCAGAAGCTGGCGTCAGACGGAGACAGAGCTCCCTGAAATGTGTTACTTTAAATAAGAAGCCATTAGCGGGAGGTGAAAGGTTTGAGTTTGTCACTCAGGCGTGTGTTTCTTTCCTCCGCTTCCTCCGCCTCTGCGGGTCGTTAGCGCCGCGCTCCTGCGCGACGATGGCTCTCGCGGGGTGCTAATTGGACTGGGAGTGTTTTCTTGTTAAAAAAAAAAAAAAAAAAAAAAAAAAAAAACCCCCACTTGGGCTTAATAGTTGAAACAAATGACGGTTATTTTTAATGTGCGTTTCCCTGGTGTGCCCCGTGTGTTCCTGAGGGGGCAGTAATGTTTTTGAGACTAGGTTTTTGTAGAGGGGGGGGTGAACGTAAGGCTTGCAAACGGCGCTAGCGGTGGGAGCTACCTGTCCGCCATTTTGTAGCAGTAGCCTGGCTGGGGGGGCAGCCTGTAGCCAAGTGGCTAAGGTACACGACTGGGACCCAGAAGGTTGGTTATTCAAGCCCCAGTGAAGCCACAATTACATCCGCACAGCCGTTGGGCCCTTGAGCAAGGCCCTTAACCCCTCATTGCTCCAGGAGGGGGATTGGCCCCTGTTTGGGGTCTAATCAGCTGTAAGTGGCTTTTGAGAAAAGCATCAGCTAAATAACTGCGGCGTGTTGTACTGAGAGGGAGGCCTGGTATCCAGGGCCGCGCTGCTCTCCGCTGTGTTCTCCTTGCTCATCTCATATTTCACCCAGGCAGCCGGATAATATATTCAACACAAACCGTCCTCCAGTCCCACGCCCGTTTGCCTAACGCCTGGAATTGGCTGCAAATTGTTTTCAGGTGCTTGCGAGTGTCAAAGCCGTTGACCTGGGAGGCTAAGCTAATCCGTCTAAGCTACAGTTGGAGGAGGTTTCTGCAGATTCTGCCAGTGAAGCGCTTTTCTTGCTGCGTCCGTGCTGTGTCCGTGCTCTCTCACTGCGGGTCTCACAGAGTGGACTGCACATAACATTGCAGTACATTAATGCCATTTGGGCAGATGCTCTTATCCAGAGTGACGTACAGTTGATTAGACTAAGCAGGAGACAATCCTCCCCCGGAGCAATGCAGGGTTAAGGGCCTCGCTCAAGGGCCTAACGGCTGTGCGGATCTTATTGTGGCTACACCGGGATTAGAACCACCGACCTTGCAGGTCCCAGTCATGTACCTTAACCCCTACGTAAGCGAGCGAGATCGAGCTGCAGGATCTGTCGCATATATCCCTCCATCAAGGTGAAGGTGGATTCCACCTGTTCATTTAGCAGCAGACCTGGCTCTAGTACGTAATTGTTTTGGATTCAAATACTCTTCCACACTTTTACTGAGCTTGTCTGGAGAATTGGGACCTGCGATGAAGTACTCTCTAAAAGCGCCCCGCCTTCCGGTCCTCTCGCCTGGCTCAGTTGCACCAGGCAAGATCAATCGAGCACAGAGAAGTTTTTTCATCCAAAAAACGGTTGTTTTTGCCCCCTGGTCTGTTTAGCATTTTTCTTTTTCTCTTTTCGTTCTGAAGCCGAGCGTCTCATCTCCATGTTATAGGTCAGCTTAGTCCTTTTTCTAAAGGAATCATTAAGTCTAATTAAGCTGTCCCTCCCTAATTAATTTTGTGCCAAAAAGAGCCTCCCCCCTCCCCTCTGTGCGTTCACTGTGGACCTCAGTTCAGGTCAGACCGAGAAGTGGGCCTGAGACGGGCCGAAATGCTCTTTTTCATTACTCTTTTTGCTGTATACAGTGACAACCTAGACACCAAAAAAAAATCTAGAATTACAAAACCAATATCGCGATCGATAGCATCTGCGTGTGTTTTCCGGAGCAGATTTCTCTGTTCTACCTTGAATGGTGGCGTTTGGTTAAAGCGGCGCTCCTTCCCGCTGTTCTCCGATTAGGACAGATGGCGGTTCCAGTTAAACTCGCAATTATGTGCGAGATAATAAAAAAAATGAAATAAATAAAAAGCAGCTCTGTGTCTTTGTGTTTTACATAATGTCGAAAAACACCCAGAGGAATTCCACATCGTTACCATTCCAAATGGCGGGAGAGAGAGAGCGCATTTAGATTTCTTTAAGAAAGAAAGGTCCGTTTTATTACAGTACCTGATTAATCCGCAGGTGACGTTTCAGCATCGCGACTGCTGTAGGGGCCCTGCAATTTCCTACGCCGCGTTTGATAACCTGTACTTACGGCCTCCTTCTCAACCCACCCGTTTAACAATTATTAACAATCGCCCAACTGCTCAAATCTCCTCCTGCTCGCCCGGGTGGGCATCAGCAATTATACAGAACACCGTGTTTATTCAGAGTGGTGCTCGTATCATTGCTGTTCGTGCATTTATTGTGGATAAGTCATTGATACCTTGCAGTTTTTTTTGACATGGAAGAAGAAATATGGAGTCAGAAATGCTGATTCAAAAACCCGTTCTCCTGATTCAGTATTCCGCACCTCATTCCGGAATAACCTCAGGAAAATTGGAATTTTATATATTATATTGCCCCCACCGTTGGCTTTCCCATAATTCACAGTGCTTAGAGATATTTTTTTATTTAAAAAAAGATTTATACATTTCAATTTAATCCTTGCAACCTTTTAGACTGCGAGTGTATTGGATTTTCTTGCAAAGAAGGATCAAGAATTCATCGCAGAGACGAAAATGGGCACTGTACGTACTGTATGTGCCGGATATTGAAATGACAGTTGAGTTCTAAATCAGTCCGTTGCCATGGAGCGATGCTGTTGCCGTGTTGAGCGGAAGCGCTGTGCGTGTGTGAAGTCACTTCATCCATCTGTGTTGCTGTGTGGAGTGCCGCCCGATGGATATCGCTCCTTTGCTTTCAAAATATTTTCAATATTGTTTTTTTTTTTTTACGACGTCAAACTCCAGTCTGTGGTTGCACAGACATTTTCCACAATTAGTCATCACATAGAACAGTGTTTCTCAACTCCAGTTCTTGGGACAAACTTTGCCAGAAGGTTTTTGTTGTGACCAGGAACTCACACCTGAGGGCATTTTTGGTGGTTTGATTGGTTGAGTCATCATGTTCCCGGGTTACATCAAAAACCTTCTGGCAGGTGGGTCTCGAGGACTGGAGGTGAGAATCACTGACCTAGAAGTTGTAGTTCTCTGTAGTTATTTGTATTTCAGTTAGAAAAGCTCCACTGTTTCAATTGTAAGGGTCTTTGAAATAATAAAGAAATTGTGTTGCCAATGTCCAGCTCTAGTCTAGTACTGCACCAAACATACCCACAATTAGGCATAAGCTCCAGTAGAGTTCCCCCGACAACAGTTTCACTATTTCAAGGGCAACTCTCCATTTCCTCAACACAAACGCACCCAGTGATGAACGTCCCTGTGTAATTATCTGTAATAAACAACATAATGCACCATTTTGTTTTGAAACACGGAACATCCTTGCATATTTCTCCTTGGTGATTATCAGTCTATCGGTCTGTGCACACAGAATAAGATTCGGCTCGTGATAGAAAAGTCACAGTGGCCTTATCGTTACATACCATAATACTCTGCATCATGTTGGAATACGGAGCGGTTAGATCAGGTGGTAGTATCCGAGGGGTGTTTCAAAAAG
>NW_026890331.1:22500-32500 GCF_963514075.1 Conger conger
CTGATGCGGACACAGTTCACTTCAATGACGTGTCTGAGCTGGACCGCTTAATTTCCACGGGGACGCCAGCGGTCCTCTTCACACACATCGTAAATCCCGTCCGCCGCCGAGCATTCTGAGGGTGGCACGCCGGACCTATGACCCCCGTCCCAGACTCCAGGAGGGACCGCATGTTACCTGGCCCCGTTTCACCCGGCGAGTATTGGAGCCTCCGCCGTAAAGTGGCAGCTTTATAACCGTGACAAAACATTCCTTTAACAGTCCGAGAACGTAGTTCCAGATGGCGCTTCTAGATGCACTTTCGACACTCCCCCTCCCAGGCCTGGGGCCCCTCGGCCACGCTCCTGTCAGTCACGCCTGCTGATAATGCCGGCGGTGGCCGAGATGTCGGAGCCCCTGTGTAGCGCGGCCGTGCGTCGGGGCCCCGGAGCAGGCACGGCTCCCGGGAGCGGAGGCGGTGGGATCAGCGGCCTGATCTCTGTAAAGCTGTCCGCACACAGAGGGGGAAATACGCCACCCTTACAAATCAGACTCCCGCCGCCAGACCAGGCGCGCAGTCCCACCGCCGGCCGCTGATATGGAGCCGAGATATCGCTCTGCCTTTGTGTGTGTGTGTGTGCGTGCGTGTGTGTGTGTGTGTGTGTGTGTGTGTGTGTGTGTGCACGAGAGTGTTAAAAAAGACCGCGGTGAGGTGCCTGTGTTCTGGCTGCCATGCTGTAGGCATGGTGAGAGCTGGTACAGCTAGCTAGCATTGACGTGGATACCCTGTGAAGAAGACCTGGGTCAAATACGTCGTTGTGTTGGATTCAAATGCTTCTCTGTGCTCAGCTGATCTTGCCTGGTGCTATTGAGCCAACCAAGAGGACCAGAAGGCGGGGCTTGCCCCGTTTGAGAGTATTGCATAGGGCAGCGCGCATGCCCTACCGGACCCCACGTGCACTGCCCTCCCGAACCGCACGTGCACTGCCCTCCCGAACCGCACGTGCACTGCCCTCCTGAACCGCACGTGCACTGTCCTACCAAACCCCACGTGCACTGCCCTCCCGAACCCCACGTGCACTGCCCTACCAAACCCCACGTGCACTGCCCTACCAAACCCCACATGCACTGCCCTCCCAAACCCCACGTGCACTGCCCTCCCGAACCCCACGTGCACTGCCCTCCCAAACCCCACATGCACTGCCATTCCAAACCCCACGTGCATTGCCCTCTGAACCCCAGAGACGTGGAGGAGTGGGAGAACATGTGGCACCTGTTGATAAGCCTCCAATCTGCCACCCCCAGGGTGCCCCTCTCAGGAGCACTTTTATCTCTGCGATAGTGTTCAGGACAACTTTCCACCAGAGAAGTTTTGTCTCGGAAACGATCTGAAGAAGTGACGTCTTCGCATTACCCTGGTAACGGGAATCTTCCTGAACTTATCTGCCGTCTTTAAACGATGTGACGTCACAGGTCTTTAAGAGTGCAGAAGCAACCTGCTTGCCTGACACGGTAACTCAAGAACTCACAAACCTGCGTTTGGGTCGGACCGCAAACACGGCTGTTCTGTGGGCACTGCAGCTCGTGTGCTGAATGTGCTGTTTCTGGCAGCAGGCCGTATTTCTGGGGCTTCCTGCTGCACAGAATCATGGGTCTTGATGATCTGGGTGGCTTGATCCATTCAGTGCACCGAAGGTAACATCCACTTCTCCACGTTGTTATAACCCGGTCTAGGTTGGACCTTAGCAGAGAAAAGAATAAGAGAAATGGGTCATGGAGATCAAAACTGCAAGACCAACAAGTTACCTCTGTTCCCTGTCTGCCTTCCCAAAGCTAGCTGACCTGACTGGTCTTTGAAGGTGTACTTGGTACGGGCTGGCCTTGGAACACTGAGCTGCAGAACACTTCATCTGCCGGCTACAATCAAGAGTGAGATTTAAATCTCCGCCCAGAGTCGCTCTCCAAAAGCAATGATGGAAGATTAAGTAAAATAAGGAATTGGTTTGTGATCTGGCTGGGAACACGCTAACTCGAGAGTCCAAATGAACGGAACCGGGTCAAACACACTGCACACCGGGGCAATCGGACCAAAAGGGCCAAGGCAAGAATCAAGAGACGAATGGAACAAAATCCAATCAGCAGACAAACCTGAAGGGGCTCAACGAGAATCTTAACAAAATAAGGTCAGACGTGCAAAGTCGTGCAAGTCAATCACAATCCACAAAACCACAAGCACATTCTAATAGGCTGGTCTCCCCTGTTGACTGGCAAATGGCGATCCCCTCAAACTGTGTTTGAGAAAAGCAGGAGGAAACCAATCCAAACCAATCAGGAACAAACTGGAAGGAAATCAAAGACTCATTTACACTCATGCAAACGCTTGCGACAGAGGACGTAAAAACACACTGGAGATTATAGTGAAGATGAGGGTGTATGTGCTGCAGACAGGCAAGGAACAAGACGCCCCTCCTATTAAGGGTCCTTCCATACCAGTGACTGAAGTTAAAGTTGAAAACGTAAAACCAGCAAACCCTGCAACCAGGGACGGGGTTGAGAATCTCTGCTCCATACTGTCAGAAAGTGATCAGTGAATACATTATTATTTATTATGTATAATTTCTTCAAATTGCCTATGCATGGCCCTGAAGCAGCTGTTCCACGGCTACTAAGATTTTCATTTTGGTAATTGCCGTTACCACTGCTAGGGTGTCAACAGATTCCACAAGTATGCATCTGCATGTTGTTGCGATAAATACATTATACAATATTTATCAGCAATGAAAGCCAGCATTAACAGCAATTTGGAGTGTATGAGAAACACATTTGTGTAAATGAGGCTCTGGTAAAAAGTTTCGCCGGATGAGAGTGGTAGTTTGTTGCTTGTTCACCGCCCGCTTGCGTTGCTGGTAGCGGTTTCACGGAGCTCAGTGTCGGTACATGGTCTTCCCGAGCGTTCTCGTCACCGGCGACATCTGTTCCACATCCCTGCTCGTCGGGGCGCAGAGAGAGGGCCGCCGTTCGCCGGTTTCCGTGGAGACCAGGGTCCGGGCCCCGCTGGCCCTGCCCTCCCTCCTCCTGTCCTCTGTGCGGGGGAAACGGTTTTTGTTTGGTGTTGTTATTGTGAAATATTTTCTGTGTGTGGGCAGCAGGTGTGAAATAATTTCCGCAGGTTTGTGATTGGTTCCTCACCTCCTCTGCTCCTAGGTAGAGGCTCTGCTTTAGGAGAGACTGGCGGAAGTTTGGGGAGTGGAGCCTGGCAGACTTAGGACAGGGTAGTACATTTAGGACAGGGTGGTAGACTTAGGACAGGGTAGTACACTTAGGACAGGGTGGTAGACTACTGTGTACAATTAAATAATTTTTCCTCTACATATTGTACATATTATTTATCTGTGTTTGCTTGTGTGTGTGTGTGTCTGCCTGTGTGTGTGTGTCTGCCTGTGTGTTTCTGCCTGTGTGTGTATGCGTGTGTGTGTTCCTGTGCAGGTCTCTGGGGCTTCACATCCGGGGCGTGGAGGAGAACAGCCGGTCCAAGCGGGAGGGCATCTTCCAGGACGACGAGTGCATCGTCAAAATCAACGACACGGAGCTGATCGACAAGTCCCTGGCACAGTAAGCTCCGCTGCCCAATCACAGCGGGGAGGGGGTCCATTCTTAAGCGCCCAATCGGAGCGCTGCGTCTCCCCCCCACCCCCTCCCCCCCCCCCCGCTGCACAGCCCCATTTACGGCTATCACAACATTGGCCGGACATCAAAGGTAGCCGAACCGTCGCCGTTAGAGAGCGGGGCTTTTTGGGAGAGACGCCATTACGCGGCGGTCGAGCGGGAGGAGGGAGGGGCTAATGCCCGCCCTGAGAGCGGCGTGACGGCGTCGGCCGCCCGGGGAGAGGCGTCCGCCCGGGGCGAGGCGGCGCTGAGGAGAGCCGCGCTCCTCTCCGACCCCGCGCCGCTATTAGTGCCATTAGAGCCCATTTCTGCCTCTGAGACGGGGGCTTTATTGCAGGCGGGGAGGTAATTATGCGCCCATTTCTCCGCCTGCACTCGGCCGGAGGACGCGTTTGAATAGACGCCGGCCGCCTCCATTTTGAGTTCATTGTACAGTGAGGCCATTTTGTTATAATTTAAAAAAAATGTATTTTGCACCCAGGGCTCTCTATGTCCAATTGCCATCCTAATTTCGCATGTCCAACTGTCTTTCATAGAGCTGTACTGTGAGGGCCTATATTCAGTTCATGATGTCGTGAATGAGGTCATATCCTTTGTTACAGATGAGGTCACATCCTGTGATGTTACAGATGTGGTCATATGCTCTGACGTCACAGATAAGGCCATATCCTGTGATGATGTCACAGATAAGGTCATATCCTGTGATGATGTCACAGATGAGGTCATATGCTGTGGTGATGTCACGGATGAGGTCATATCCTGTGGTGACCTCACCGCCTCCCCTCCCGCAGGTCCCAGGACGTGTTTCGGCAGGCGATGCGCTCCCCCGTGGTGCGGCTGGAGGTCCTGCCCGTCTACAACAAGGAGCGCTACGAGCGGGGCCTGATCGGGCAGCTCTTCAACGCCGAGGGGGCCAAAGCCCCGGCGCCCCTGAGAGTGAGGCCTGCCGAGCCGCCCACCAGAGCCGCCGAACAGCCAATCAGAGTCGCCGAACCGCCCACCAGAGCCGCCGAACAGCCAATCAGAACCCCCGAACTGCACGCCAGAGCCGCCGAGCAGCCAATCAGAGTCGCCGAACCTCCGACGAGAGCCGCCGAACAGCCAATCAGAGTGGCCGAGCCGGCGGTCCGAGCAGGCGAGCCCCAGGCCCCCCACCCCTACCCCGAGGGCAGGGCCTCTGTGACCCCGCCCCCCTCCGCTGGTCTCCCGGCACGGGCGGCCAATGACAGCCCCCTGCCCCGGGGGAGCCCCGCCCTGTCGCCCCTCGTGGGATTCGCCAACAGAAAGGGGGGCAAGAGGCTCAAGATTGACCTCAAGAAAGGTATGAACCCCCTAAAAATATTTATTCCAATACGAGATACTCCTACTCAGTATAGATCAGGGGTGCTAAGCTGTCCTGGAAGGGGGCGCTGTGTCTGCAGGTATCAGTGGTTTCCTTTCAATCAGCAGCCAATTAAGGCCTTGAGAACAAGGTGTACGGACTCTTTAGCCAATCAAAAGCTGAATTTAATCACAGAAATTAAGACACTGCGGCACTCCAGGAATGCAGTGTCACTTTTTTTTCTTCTCTCTCGCTGTGAATGTGTCTGTATGCCCAGTTCTATAATGAAACCGTTTATTCCAAGGCGTTATTTAAACATTTCTGAAATTATATCATTTGGCGTAAAAACTGGAAGAAAGGCAAAGAAAGCATCATGCTGCTGCCCTCTGAACGTTTCAAACGTTCTTTCTGCGTTCCGTTCTGGCCCCGCCCCAATTGTGATGTCAGAGTACCTCTTGGTGGAGGTACCCTTACATCGTGTCAATCAAGGTGTCGGCCGGGAAAATAGCGCACAAATCCGTCCGCTCATTTTCCACTTGCAGGGGGTTCCGTTCCACACGGAAAAATGCTGTCACCCGATTGGTTTGAGAACACTTTATGCAAATGAGACGGGCACACGTGCTCCGCCCACCCCGGAACGAGCACACTTTTCAGAACGGTGTAGGAGGCGGAGCCGGGCTGAAAGAGTGAGCACGATCACTCTCTTTCTCTTCAGACTTATTATGGACGCAAAGCGGAAAGTTGAATCAAAGGTCATACGTACCGCTTTACCTCCTGCAAGCGCATTCATCCGCCAGTGCGTCAAACAGTTCGTTTAAAAACGGCGCTTTCTGGCCCGACCCTGGAGAACAGCGTTGGGAAGGGCTGCCGTCGTAAGCAGGCTTCACTGTTGACGCAGCGCGCCTGGATCTAGCACAGGGGCTCTGTGCTGAGTATGGGAGCGATGTGCATTAGGGGGCCTCTTGATCGCCGTGTTCGGCCTTGGCGTCGTGAGTGCAAAATGGCCGCCTCGTTCCTGCCCGTCAGTTAGCAGAACGCTCCGCTCCCGTCCGCAGTCGCCGCGGCCCCAGATGGGCCATCGATTTCCGTCCGCAAAGTCTATTAGGCCTTTATTGATCGCCCCATTAGTGATTGGTGATATGAACGTATTGCCAAAAGGGGAAAAACTGCTGACTGTAAGCAGGCAGTGCTAAATTCCGAGTGTGAACCGCGGTCAGGCCGTACTGTACCCCCCGAGGTCAGAGTGTAGTCGCTCCATTCTCTCGCCCCTGCTCGTTTATTCTGCTCCTGCCACCTCCTCCTTACCCGTGTACCTCCTGAACTCCCCCTCCTCACCTGACTCTGTTCAGTCCTCCTCTCCTCTCCTCCGCCTGTTTACTGTGTTTTAGCCTTCCTCTCGTCTACATTCACGCCTCTGCCTCCTCTTCCTCTTCACCTCCAGCTCTCTCTCCCTCTCTCTCATTCCCTCTCTCTCCCTCTTCTTCCATATCCCTACCCCCGCCCCCCCCCCCTCTCTGACTGGTGTGGGGAGCTCAGCTGTAATCAGCAGTGCAGGTGTGTTTCTCCCCCAGGGGATTGTGGGTACCTGGCTTACGTGTTCCAGCTAATTTCTCTCTCGATCGGCGTCACTGTCGGAGTTCCCTGGGTCCTGGTGGTCTCTCATCTCACATAACCTCCTACAGTACCCACACACATACTGTAACCTCCTACAGTACCCACACACATACTGTAACCTCCTACAGTACCCACACACATACTGTAACCTCCTACAGTACCCACACACATACTGTAACCTCCTACAGTACCCACACACACACTGTAACCTCCTACAGTACCCACACACACACTGTAACCTCCTACAGTACCCACACACATACTGTAACCTCCTACAGTACCCACACACATACTGTAACCTCCTACAGTACCCACACACATACTGCAACCTCCTACAGTATCCACACACATACTGTAACCTCCTACAGTACCCACACACACACTGTAACCTCCTACAGTACCCACACACATACTGTAACCTCCTACAGTACCCACACACATACTTGTCAGTTTCAATTTCTCGGGATCCATTCTGCCTCTTTGCGAGAGGAGATTTGCGCTTGATGTGGCTCCGATATTCAAGATGGCTGTCCCCATTCGGCAACGCAAAGTCAGGGCGGTGGGGAGGGTGCGTGGCCCTTGGAAGCACGACGACTGTGGTGTTTTTCCCAGAGGAGTGGAGCACCAGGGGAACATATCCCAGCATGCATTGCTGAGCTTGACCCTCACCCGCTCAGTCTGTCAGCTTATGATCTGTTCACACGTGAAATTAAACTGTTGCCTTTAAGCCCAGACCCCTCTAATCCCCCCAACACCCCCCCCCCTCTCATTTTCCAAATAAAGAGTACAGGCATATCCCTGTGCCAGTGCCAGCCTGGGGAATCACTCCGGAGCTCTAAGACCGGTTTAAAGCAGGATTCCCTAAGCCAGAATCGGAATGCCGGATACCGACGGTTAAATACCCCGACCTCGGCACGAGTGCACTCACACACACACACACACACACACACACACACACTCACACACACACCCACACTCACGCACACACACACACACTCACACACACACACACACACACACACACACACACACACACACTCACACACACACTCACACACACACACACACACACACACACACACACACTCTCACACACACACACACACACACACTCACACACACACTCACACACACACACACACTCACACACAACACACACACACACACACACACTCACTCACTCACACACACACACACACACACACACACACACTCAACACTCAACACTCAACACTCACTCACACACACACACACACACACACACACACGCACACACACACACTCTGCTCGCCCCACGCCTGAGGCTCTGGGAAAAATATCGGGAGTGTTCATGACATCATCCTTTCATTATTGGTAAACGAGTGCAAAAAGACCGATGGTGGCAGGGAGGAAGAGAGATGAGTGTGGGTCTGTACGGACGCTGACGGAAGCGCGGTCGATGGACGTGGAAGTGAAAGGTTGTTTTTTACGGCCGCGGGTAATCTCGGGATCGACGGGCGATGCTTTCCGTCGTCAACGCATCGCCCTTTAAAGGTGAAGTGCGTTCGGCGGGTTACCGCGGTGACGGGGCCCCGCCGCCCTGCTCTGGCCTGTGTGCGCGCTGTAAATACGCCCGTTTATGCTGTAAATACGCCCGTTTATGCTGTAAATACGCCTGTTCATGCTGTAAATACGCCTGTTTATGCTGTAAATACGCCTGTTTATGCTGTAAATACGCCTGTTTATGCTGTAAATACGCCCGTTTATGCTGTAAATACGCCTGTTTATGCTGTAAATACGCCCGTTTATGCTGTAAATACGCCTGTTTATGCTGTAAATACGCCTGTTTATGCTGTAAATACGCCCGTTTATGCTGTAAATACGCCTGTTTATGCTGTAAATACGCCCGTTTATGCTGTAAATACGCCTGTTTATGCTGTAAATACGCCCGTTTATGCTGTAAATACGCCTGTTTATGCTGTAAATACGCCTGTCTATGCTGTAAATACGCCTGTCTATGCTGTAAATATGAGCTCAGTGCCTGTCTGTGTTTCACGGTGGAGTGCAGCTCCAGATGTTTTAGGAGATATCTAACTCCAGAACGGTGTGCCTTGGAAAAAAAAAAAAAAGGACTGGTCCCCCTTCCTGATTTCCTCTGTTTTTGCATAGTTGTCACACTGACTGGTTTCAGATCTTCAGACAAAATGTGATATTAGGTGAAGGGAACCTGAGTAAACTAGTGATTGTGAAAAAGTGATTGCCCCCTTAAGCTTAATAACTGGTTTTGCAGCAATATTTGCAACCAAAAGCTTTGCTGTAATTCTATAGTAGTCTTTCACATCGCTGTGGAGGAATTTTAGCCCGCTCTTCTTTGCAGAACTCCTTAAATTCTGACAAGTCTGCAGGTTTTTGAGCGTGACCTGGACATGGTGTTCAGAGGGTGCTGAGTGCTTTATTCTGAAGTCCTGCAGGGTTCTGGCTGGCATTGTCATCCCGACCTGAGTGGTGACTCATCACACATCCCTGTGTCCTCCCTCTCTCTCGCTCTCTCTCTCTCTCCCTCTCTCTCTCCACATCCTCTCTCTCTCCCTCTCTCTCCCCCCCCCTCTCCCTCTCTCCCCCCCTCTCTCTCTTTCTCTCTCCCCCTCTCTCTCTCCCCCCCCTCTCTCTCTCTCTCTCTCCCCCCCCCCCCCCCCTCCCCCTCCCTGTGCAGGTTCTGAGGGTTTGGGCTTCACCGTGGTAACGCGGGACTCCTCGGTCCACGGGCCCGGGCCCATCCTGGTGAAGAACATCCTCCCCCGCGGAGCCGCCGTCAAAGATGGCCGCCTGCAGTCCGGAGACCGCATCCTGGAGGTGAGCGGGCCTGACGCACAGCACAGCTCAACAGACATTACGCCAGCGCTGAGCACCCAGGGTTCCCTGGGGAGAGACCAGCTGCTTGTGTAATTATGAGTGAACTGTTTTGATTTCAGAAGTAATACATAACCCCAGGTCAGTAAGTACCGTGAAACCAAATTAAGTACAATTAGAATATATTTTGCCGCCTGTTTCTTGTACATACCTCTGAAATCAGAGTAGTTACTTAATAATTACACATACATTGCTGGTATTTGTCCAGTACGTACTAGACAAAATTATCATAATAATCACTCTTTTTATTTTACTGGTACCCTTATAGACACTCAAGGCCACCTTACTGTACATAAAAAATAAATCACAGAAGTCCAAACACTGGATAAAACACGAACAGCCCTGGTTTTCTTTCCTCCCGGGTAATCAACTGAACAATTACTGCTACTGATTGGCCAGACGGTCTTCACACCTGAGTCCCAGGTAAAGGGAGTTCTCGGCCCTCTAGGGTCCCGAGTCGCTGGTCCCTGGTGTAGGCGAACATAAGAAAAACATCACAGTGATAGTGAAGGGAGACGATACAGTGGATAA
>NW_026890331.1:47500-50612 GCF_963514075.1 Conger conger
AAAAGGGGTTTCGTTTGGTTCTGTCTGGTTTCTCCTCGAGTGGAAGAAGGGTAGAATGTAGAGTCTTCTCTCAGGAAGCCATGGTAACCACCGTGGTTGTCAGGGCGATGGAGCAGCCCAGATTTCCTCCGTTGTGGCAGTGATTTCGCTCTCTGCCAGAGTGTCAGAGAGGTGCAAGATGATGGAGCCCGCCTCAACACTGGCCAAGTGTGAGATATTGAGGGGAATATTGCTGTTGAGGTCGATTTATTGACAGAGCATCGGTGCGACTGACAACTTGCGATAGATGTGGCTGGTCACAGCGATATTCGGTTTATACTCTGGGTGACTGGAGTGCTTTTAATGGGCGCTGTCTACGTCAGCCGACAATAGAACGTTCATGAACTTTCTGAGATTTCAGGGAAGCGACACGCATTTATCGCTGCTCTATAACCTGGGCCTTTAGCCTTCTGGAGTATTTCTGAGTAGAATCTCCTGGAGTATTATTGTTAGTCTTCTGGAATATCACTTGGTAGTGCCTTCTGGAATATTGCCATTGTTGGTCTTCTGCAGTGTTCCACAAGAGTGGAATCTTGTGGAATGTTACTCTTAGTCTTCCGGAAAAGAAATTCCTGGGTAGAATGTTCTGGAACTTAAGATGTCGCGAGCAGACTTGGGGATCTGGGAGCGTGAGGCGGGAGAGCGCGTGGCGTAGCGTCCGGGATGTTCCGGAAGCGCGAGGTTAAGTGGAGTGTTCCGGCGTGTTCTCAGAGTGCGGGGCGTTGCGTTACGGGGATTGATGGGCGCCACTCTGCAGCTGCGGGCGACCCCGCCCCCCCCCCCCCCCCCCCGTCGAACGCGGCCGATCCCATCTTAATTGAATGTGGCGCACGCCTTTAATCCGCCGCTTTGAAATGGATGTTTTAATTCTGAGTGACAAAGAGAGCGCTTGTAATCGCTCTCCCTCCCCCATTGTAATGGCAGCTCTTTTTGTACACCGGCGTTTGATGGCGGGGGGGCAGGGGGGGTTAGCCGGTGTCGTTTTTCAAAGCCTAACTGCCACTTCTGTCGGAATAATGAACTTGTTCCTCCGGCTTTTGTTCGTCCCTCAGACTCACCCTGTGGTGGTCTGCCTGAGGGCTGGGGGGGGGGGTGGCAAGGTTTTGGGTGCAGCTTTCAAAGGGGAGTACCCCCCCCCCCCCCCCACAGACACACACACACACTCCCTCACACACTCACACATTCACTATTCACACACACAAACACACACACTCACACACACACACACTCACACATTCACTCACACACAGACACACACGCACACACACACACACTCACACACGCGCACACACACTCACACACGCACACACTCACACATGCACACACACACACTGTCTCTCACACACACTCACACACACACATACACACACACACACACACACACACTCGCACACGCACGCACGCACACACACACGCAAACACACGCACACACACACACGATCACACATGCACACACACACACACACACACACACTGTCTCTCTCACACACACACATACACACACACACACACTCGCACACGCACGCACACGCACGCACACACACACTCTCACACTCTCTCACACACACACACACACACACACACTCTCACACACACACGATCACACACACACTCACACACACACTTGCACACACACACACACACACACACACTCTCACTCACACACACACACTCCTCATATCCTCCCCAGTCACTGTCCACCTTTCTATTGGGCAAACAGGATAGCAGCTGTCCAAACATCATATCTGAGCGCTGAGCCGCGGAATTCTGCTGAATAATCAGGGAGTCAGACCCCTGTTTTCCCTCTTTCTGTTTTTGCAACCTCGCACTATTCTCGCTGCGGTTTTCTTTCTTGCTTGTTTTTCGGGGGGTTTTCTCGCGCCGGGACTGTGGGACCGAACCCGCGGCGTGACCCGTGACCCGTGACCCGTGTGAGAGTGCGGAGGGGCCCGTCCCCGTCGTTCCAGCCGGGCCCGTCCCGTGTTTTTGATTCCCGTCACTCCCGCGTCGCAGGGGCAGGGGAAGGTATCGCGCTACGCGAACGGAAGGCCAGGAAGGAGCGGAACAGAGCAGCGCTTTCACCCAACCTGGCGCCGTGTCTTTCCGGAACAATCCCCTTTTGTGTGGTGGGATGGACCTGGGTGCATTACTGGGCCCCCCGGGCTCTGTTTACAGTACACACGCCGCTATGTCTCCGTCCAGCTGCTAACGAGGGCTAGCCCCCTCCAGCCCAATCCCATGACCCCTCCCCCCCCCCCCCCCCCCAAATGACCAGCCTGGGCAGGGCCCCTGTGGCCTCCAGAGTCAGGACCCCTGGCCCCCCCGTGTGATGAGGGCTATTCACCTGGGACCACCAACTGTGAGAGGGGGAGAGGGGGGGGGGGGCGCTAATGCTAATGGCTTCAGTGGAGCTCATTTAGCATACGGTCATCATCTGTCACTGCCCTGCAGAAACCAAAAAACTAAGTTAATCTCGACAAGTATTAGTTTTATATTTGGACTTAAGAATCTTATTTATTTTACTTCTTGTTTCTTGTACTGTTTTTGCCAAATAAGACGAAAATGTTGCCAGTGGGGTGAGAAAATTGAACTTGCCAAGCAAAACAGTAACTGAAAACAAGCTAATGTTTCCTTTATCGAAAAAAAAAGAAAAAAAGATTTTGTCTCCTTAGAAGACTGAAACACTTGTTATGGGGGATGATTTTTTTTGGCAGTGTGCAGAGTGAGTTTCAGAGCGGTGTTTCCACTATCTGACATTCAGGCACGACCGCTCCAGTGTACACTCACCCCTGAAGACTTTGACCGGTGACCCCTGATTTATGAGCTGGGAAACCCTGTGGAGAAGGGTCCAGAGGTGGCACAGTAACTTAAAGGGGGGGGTTCCTGGCAGAGGATGCGGTTTGAAGCATCATAAAAAGTCACACCTGTGGTTTTCTCTGCGGTCCCAGACTGATTTCACCCTCTGAGTAGGCCAACCCAAATTTCCCTCAGAGAAAGATTGGCAGTTATCGGCGCTGTTCCCAAACGCACACCAATTCTACACAGTGCCCTTGTAGGACTTAGGACTTTACGC
>NW_026890332.1:0-15833 GCF_963514075.1 Conger conger
AGTTACAAACGCAGACATGTTCATACACGCACACACACACCATGGGTAAGGGCAAAGGGGTGCCCTTCCAGTCAACAGACTCCCCTCTTATGGTTTCCTTGGTTACTCCAAGCCAAACTTGGGAGAGATTTTGAAGCGTCTGCGCTCCTCTGTACGGTCAGGTAAAGTCACGTGGCTCTGTGAGTCCTGCCCCGCCCTGGGGGGAATGCTGAGAGGTCACAGGCAAGATTAAAAAACTACAAACATGGCTTCCTCAACATTCACCATTCCATAGATGCATTATGGGTAATAAACCATCACCTGCCTGGCACAGGTTATCAAGTTGCCCACCATCTTCCATAGAAAGAAAAAAAAAGACCCAGAGAGGCTGCCAGTCTTAGTGAGGGTTAAGCATGGCACACTTTGACCACCGTGGCCCGGCGGCAAACAAGAGTGACATCACGTTACGGTGACAAGACGCGAAGGCGTTTTTATTTTAGACTCCCTGGCACTGATGAAAAAGCCCCTCTCTACCACCGCCCCCCCCTCCCCTCCATCTGAGAGAACGCCCCACAACCAGGGAAGTAGAGAAAAGGACATTCAAATGAGAGCAGCGACAAGAAAAAGAAATAAATCCTTCTTTAAAGATTCTTTAAGGATAAATCTTTATCCCCGGCCCCCTCCCTCCCTCCATCCATAAAAAGGGAGTCAGGGGAAGACCCCTCTGTTGGGGGGGGGGTTTGTGGAAGGAGAGGAGGAGGAGGAGGAGGAGGGGGGTCTGTGAAAAAGACTCAGGGGAAGTCCTGTCTAAGCCTCCCACACACCTCCAACCACTGCTTATTGTCCCATCTCTGTCCTCCGGAGAGAAGGATTTGCACACAGGAAGGCAGGAGAGGGGGGAAGGAGGGAGGAGAGGAAAAGAGAGGAAAAACAACACAAAGAAAGGGGAAAATACGTGGATGAGGGGGCAGCCGTTAACAAAGAGGAGGAGGAGGAGAGAGAGACGAGTGTAATTGACGCTACCGCTAACTTTGCTGGCGGCTAACGCTAGTCGGCCGTGGAGATGACGCGCGTCACGGCACGCCGACGTCTGGAAACGTTCCCGAAGGTAACCGTGGTGACCAGTCCCTCCTGAGGGAAGCTATTCAGGTTAGCATCTCACGTGAGGGGACACCAGCAGCACCCCACCGGGGAATTGCACCTGCAACCTCCGAGTCACCAGCCCGGTTCCCCACCGCACCGCACCGCACAGCTCAGCTCGGGTCCTCCAACCGGGCGCGAAACAGGGGAGCGAGGCCCGACCGGAGAGCCCGGATTCCGGGACACAGTTTTCCCCTCGCCGCCCCGTTTCCAATCAGCCGGCCCAGCAGTGGGGCTGGAGAGGGGAGGGGGGAGGGCAGGAGGGGGGTGGGTTAGCACCGACCACTTACCCCTTCCCAGACCCCCTCCACCCAGCTGGATGGAGCCTTCCACCACAAATCAAAAGCCTCTCTTGTCAGCCCATTCGATTGGTGTGGCCGCCCCGCCGGGTGGCATGCAGAGAGGGGGGTGGGGTTGGGGTTTAGGGGGGGTGCGTGCGGCAGGGGGGGTGGGGGGAGAGACTCGGCAGGACGGGTCCGATTCATCCAGGGACAACACACTGCTCTCTGCCAGCACCAGAACCAGAACCAGCCGCCTTTCATCTGAACCTGACCTCAGGGAAGAGGATGTGGAGACGCGCGCACACACACACACACACACACACACACACACACACACACACACACACACACACACACACACACACACACACACACACAGACCATACACAACACAACACACACACACACACACAGACCATACACACACACACACCCCCCCATACACAACACACACAGACCATACACAACACACACAGACCACACACACACACACACACACACAGACCATACACAACACAACACACACACACACACACACACACACACACACACACACACACACACACACACACACACACACACACACACACACACACACACACACACACCACCCCCCTATCTCTACGGTGTACAGACAGAACAAAAGGACAGAGGGACAGTGAACACGAAGGAAAGGACCGGCAGCCCGTTTCAGAAGCGCCGTCACAAACCCACAGCCGGACGCCCGATTTAACGTCTCCCTGCGCAAATCAGCCACGTCCTACACAGAGATAAAGACACAAGCGATAGAAAAACCCCAGCACGCCTTCGCCCCCTCTCCATCTCCGTGCACCCCACAAGGAGGAGAGCTATTCTCCCACAATCCCCTGCTTCTAAGCACAATTCCCCGCCACGCAGAGAGACCCACGCTCGCGCTATCTGCGATTCATTACAGCTCGCGCGCGCACGTAGGGTCCAGATCAATTATCTGATGGCCATTTGTAATGCGCCATGTTTATAGGGCTCCGCCAAAGCCTCGCTAACAACATGGATGCCGTCTCCTCAACAGACGCGAGTCTTCATTTCCCCCTGTGTCTTACTCGATGGGGATGCGTATGCGTCTGTCCTTAGAGGCTACAGTCTGTGTGCTGTGCCGCATGTGTGTGCGCGTGACAAGTCTCGCAAAAACAATGCGCAGTTTGAAAAATGGGACACGATCCAGGAATCTCAACCCGTTCCACTCAGCAGATACACAACACCCGTACATTACTCGCTCTCTACGGGCACACTACTCCTGCGCAACATGTACACGGGTAACGCTGCCGTCATACACCCTTTTTCCAGCCCCCAGCTCACCTCCAGGTGTCAGGTAAAAGGGCCACCGGTTGACAGTTTAGGGCGAAGGACTGTTGAGTTACTGCCACTGAGTATTGTGTTACGCTTGATACGATTAGCATTACGTCATTCTACTGAGACCTTGGCAGTTTAACTGCAGATTTTGGATGTCTCTCTCTCGCTCTCCCTCGTTCCCTTCTTCTTTCCCCTCGGCAGCGTGAAGAGGGGGTCTCGGGGCCGTGGCGGAGGCCGGCGCCCCCAGGGGCTGCTGGGAAATGTGGGCAGGGTGACAGCTGCGCGGGCCCCTCCCCGCCCCGCTCGACGGGGGGCTCTGATGTTCCTCATTCGGGGGACGGGAGCTGCTTTTAATCTAGCAGCGGGGCTCCGCAGCTGCTGTAAATTATCCGTGCGCGGGACTCCGCTCCGACTTAACCCCTCCGCCACCGTCCCTCCCCTCCTCTCCCCTCCAGGCGCTCCCCCGTTTCCCCCTCTCTCCTCCTCCAATTTCCTATCGTTCTCGCCCACTCTCTCCTCTCCTCTCCCTCCCTCCCTCCCTCGCCTGGCTTGACTACCAACTCCCGTTCCCCTCCTTTTTTCCATCTCCCTTTCTCCCCTTACTCATTCACCTTCTACTCCTCTCCCCCTTTATCCCCCTCTCCCCACCGCTCCCTCTCTCTTGTGGCTCCACTCTCCCCACGCCTTGCTTGACTTCTATCTCCCTTTCTCCTTTTTTCCAGTCTCCCTTTCTTCCACTCTCTTTCTCTCCCATGGCTTCCCCTCTCCCTCCTCCTCTCCCCCGGTTCCGGAGGTTTCCCTGGTTGGGCCGAGGCCACCCTCAGAAGCAGACTCTTCTCCAGGTGCTCTGATGGCCTATGCAGTGACCTTGGGCTTTGGGTGTCTTTAGCCTCAGGGCTTCTTCACTTCACTACCTGGAGGGTAAACCGATCAGTGCACGAAAAACGCGGGCCCCCGAATCGGGGCCAGGGGCCACAGCCCGGCTTCAAACCCGTGTCCAACGGCAACCGCCTGTTAACCACCATGGTCATATCAGCAAATAACAAGGTTGGGATTCTGAGGGAACGACAGAACATTAGATATAAATGGTAAATGGCAGGCATTTATATAGCGCCTTTACCCAAAACACTGTACAATTGATGTACACTTCTCCATTCACCCATTCATGCACACACTCACACACCGACGGCGATTGTCTGCCATGCAAGGCCCCGACCAGCTCGTCAGGAGCATTTGGGGGTTAGGTATCTTGCTCAGGGACACTTCGACACAGCCCGGGCGGGGGATCGAACCGGCAACCCTCCGACTGCCAGGCGACTGCTCTTACTGCCTGAGCCATGTTGGGGGGGGGGGGGAACAGAGACAGAGATGTAGGCCAATGTAGTTTGTCTTAAAAAAGGACATGACTTGGAACTGAATTGGGGATTTTAAAATTGAGAGCAAGGAAGAAGGGAAAGGATAGTAGAGGGGGAGGATGAGAGAATAAGAAAGAGAGAGCAGGGCAGGTAATTAGAAGTGTTGGACTGGGAGAGGGTACAGAAAGCAGTGACCCGGTCCTAAAGTCTATCCCAGCAGCCAGGAGGGAAAATGTGAGGTGGTCACATCCCAGAGTGCCGCCATTCTGGCTCTTCATTCCACTCAGACATGACACCGCAGGACAAGGACGGCTACCCTGCAAAGCTCTGTTCCCAACTACCCATACACACAAACTTACACACACACTCACACTCACACACACTCACACCGCTGAAAGAGCCGGCGATCCACATCTCCCCGTGCCACACCGCTCCCAGCCTCAAACTCAATTAGCAAATTAGTTCCACATGACTGGGCAATAAACAACGATCAGGGAGAGGATAAACACGCTCTTGACACTCCATTAATATTCACCTTTGTTTTGCTTTGGGTACAGACGCTCTACCCTTCGCTCAGGAAGGCCCGGCTCACCGTCGTTCTCCCCTGTCCTTCTTTTATTCCCTCTCTTATTTTTGGAGGAATTTGTTGTTAAAACCTGTGAGCAGCGCTCACGCCCACTCTCCTCCATCTCTCGCTAAACGCCTAGATTTCATGCAAATGAGCCGTTACGGCCCCCGCGCTCTAATAGGCCGACGGCGGGCAGTCCGAGCGAGCTCGGCTGGAGGAGGGGAGGGGCGAGGGGGCAAGGCAGGCCGAGAGGGAGGGAGAGGAGGAGGGAGGGATGGAGGGAGAGAAGGAGGGAGGGATGGAAAGAGGGACACTGTTAGCGCAGGGAACGGCGGGGTAAAACTTCAGAATTATGCACTGTGAAAATTGTTCGGCAGAATGTCAAGAGCCGTCGCACTCTGGTTTCTCTCCTTTTTCCACCCTCTCACACTCGCACGCACACACACACACACACACACACACACACACACACACACACACGTACACGCGCACACGCACACACGCACACACGCACACACGCACACACGCACACACGCACACACGCACACACGCACACACACACACACACACACACACACACACACACACACACACACACACACAACACGCACACGCACACAGAGGCTGTGGATGGGGTATTTTGACATGGTCTCTGGAAATGAACAGTCTGTGATAACGGTGGTTGGAGCACTTAAGCTCACATAATTAGCGGGAGCTCAGCAGTGACAGAAGATCCGCGTTTATCTGCTGTTTCAGAAAGCAGCAGGAGAGGGATTAACAACAGAGACAAACCGCTCTGCCCCAAACCTGGCTTTTATACTAACACACGTCTGAGCAAAAACACACGCACGCCCAATATGCCCACACACAGACACACACAGCACAAACATACTAGCACACACGGCAAGTACATGCTAACATGCACAGCACATACATGCTAAACATGCATGCAAACACACGTACAGCACAAACCTGCTCGCAAAAACAGCAAGCAGATGCTAACATTCACAGCACATACACGCATATATCCTAACATACATTAAGCACATGCCTGCTAACATACACACACACACATCTGATAAACAAACACAATATTCACAACAACAAAAAAAACACACGCCATGTACATTCTGAGCAGGCATCCAGGCCACAAATACACATACTTAACTTTCAAAACAAAAGTGGAGAAACTAGTGAGCGAGAACTGCAGCTTCAAAAGGCTTTGACCTCTGTGCAGAAAGCCCGCCCTTCCGGAGGAGAAGCGGTTTGCCGGGGCAGAGTTCACAGAGCTGCGGGTGAGCTCCGCGGTGTAGGCCGAAGAGCAGGGGCCTTGAGTGAGCCGCGAGCCCCGAGTGAGAGCACAGGCCCTGGGTGAGACACAAGCCTGGGGCTAGCCTGCAGCACCGGCCCCATACGCAAGCCTCTCTCTGGGGCACGGCTCTGCTCCTCCACTCCTCCACACTGGCCCTGCGGCAGGGTGTAGGGCTCCACACGCACCCCTGGGGCCCAGAGCTCAGAAGCACCAGGAAGAGAGAGCAGAGTCTGCACTGAGTGTACACACACTCCCCTCCCTGTGTGTGTGTGTGTGTGTGTGTGTGTGTGTGTGTGTCTGTGTACTGTTGGTAGGGGCTCTAGGGATTTGGAGTATGTATGTGTGTGTGTGTGTGTGTGTGTGTGTGTGAGATTGTGTTGAGAGATGAGCCTATCAAATCCAGTGCCAAATGTAACCGCTAATTCTTTTTAATTCTCTTTCAGTGCCCTCCCCATCTCATATGGATATCCATTCTCATCTGTACTCTTGCCAACACAGTACCCCTACCCCCCAAACATACGTACACATATGTACCCTACCCCCCACATACACACACACACACACACCTCCTTAGCTCTACTGAGACGGAATAAACAAGGCAAAACAATCTAAAAGAGAGGAAAGGGTTCTCCCAGTTGTGTGCTCTGCCTGATGGAGGATGGAGATCAGACCTGAGGATGGGGGAATTTCAGGGGTAGGGAGGGGGTGGAGGGGGGAGGCTGACGGGCAGAGTTTCAGGAGCACTACCAGAGAAACCAGGGATCCAACATGGCCCCACTTGGCTCCGCAGGCCCCGGCCTCTCCGAGTCTTTGTTCCGCAGTGCATCATGGGATTTGTGGTCTTTTACAGATTCCTGCTGCTTCTACTTGTACCTTCTCAACTCATGAAAACTTATACCCAGACATTTACATATACACACTCACAGATGTGTGCATTTGCACACCTTCTGCTGTCCCTTTCATTTGTGGCTACAGCATGTACAGTAAAACTTCAACTAAATTCTTCTACGTCTAAAGAAATAAAAAAACAAAACCAAAGTATAAGTTTCACCCGATGAGGCGTGAATGAAAATAATGGCTTCCCCCCTCATAGTCTGGACCCTGTGAGCCAAGGGCTTAATTAGCAGGTAAACTTTCTCATCGTCACATTAGCGGAGGAGTAGGCGGAAAAGGGGGGTGATTGTTTCAGGGAACGGAGACGATTAGCGTTTTTAGCACCTCATCCATAGGCCAGCAACAGTAAGATGTGAAGTGTTGAAGCTCAGCCGCTAATGGGGTGAGTCAACATTACACCTACCCCCGCCACGCTCAGGTCGAAGCATTAGCTCAATTCTGACTGAACTTTCCACCGTTGCTGCAAAACTGTCATAAAGACATCTTATTATAGGCATTAGTGGACGAGAAGGGAAGAGATACCCGTGGCGACTGAATACATGGCGATTTAATTCCCCCCAGGCCACACCCACTACGACTCCCTGCAGCGGTAGGCTAATTAAAGGAGACGGACAGGTCATGTGCTCCGCCTCTCTCCACACTTCACTCACATCAACACCAGCCCACCACCTACCAAACCACCACTACCCTGTGAGCTCACATCTACACCAGCCCACCACCTACCAAACCACCACTACCCTGTGAGCTCACATCTACACCAGCCCACCACCTACCAAACCACCACTACCTGTGAGCTCACATCTACACCAGCCCACCACCTACCAAACCACCACTACCTGTGAGCTCACATCTACACCAGCCCACCTACCAAACCACCACTACCTGTGAGCTCACATCTACACCAGCCCACCTACCAAACCACCACTATCTGTGAGCTCACATCTACACCAGCCCACCACCTACCAAACCACCACTACCTGTGAGCTCACATCTACACCAGCCCACCTACCAAACCACCACTACCTGTGAGCTCACATCTACACCAGCCCACCTACCAAACCACCACTATCTGTGAGCTCACATCTACACCAGCCCACCTACCAAACCACCACCACCTGTGAGCGCCCCCCCTCCTGCACTATCCTCTACTGGAGGAGGCTTGCGTGCAAGGCTTGTGATGGGAGCTGGCCCGTCTGCCTCAGACAGTGGCAGTAATAAGATGAACATGGTAATATCATGGAGATAGAGGAAGATACAGGGAGAGTTAAATTATCTATATTGTTAGTTTTTTTTTTAAAATTATTTCTTAATTTGTGATTATTTCCAATATACTGTATTAACCATGTCTTATGTGTTATTGTTAAGGGTTTAATTGTGAATTGCTTTGGCAATATCGTTACATACAGTCAAGTCAATAAAGCAGTAATGAATTGAATTAGAGAGAGGGAGCAAGAGAGAGATTTGTTTATTTTTCATAAATGGCATAGTTGCACTTTGTTGTAGCCACGCGATGCATATCTCCCGTATATGTTGTATATATGGCTGACTGTCAGCATTGCAGTTTGCTGCGCTGATAAAACACCACTATCTTGAATTGAATGGAACCGAATTGATGTCAGATACAATATCCTCCGTTTCATGTCTTCTTTAGGTAACACAAGTGAAAAAAGGTCACACAGTCCCAACACAGCGGCCAAACAGGAGCAGGCCAGTATCGATCCATTCCTAGTGTCGTCATAGTGAGACGGCGTGTTAGTAAATACCCAGAGACTGCATTTCCACCTATGGCACAAACTGTGAAATGTTGCAACAGAATAGGACAGGGCCGGCTGTTCCCTTATAAGGATCACTGGAGGGTTTGGGTGTTTGTGCTCATGTGGAGAACGACATTCGATACTTTTGAGTGTAACTTTTCTTTGAAAATAAAATACTTCTGCATACTGATTTCTGGCAAACTCCTCAATTGTGAGAAAAAAAATGTCCAGTGTTGTGTCAACTTCAGTTGCTACCCTTACAGACCAGGATTAAGAATAAACTCAGTTGAACTTATTTTCGGAAACAGAAATTCGCCCATTAGGGAAAGGGTCCTGCTAACGTCCGACACCCTCTCCTGAATCACCCTCCCTCCCCGTGTCTGTCTGTCTCCTGGATTTTTAGATGATGAAATGTAAATTAAAATACTGTATCATATTCAATATTGTGTTCTGCGCCAAACAAACAAAATCTTTTTAGTCTGCTTCTTCACAGCTTAAAAATCACACCAGCCGCACAGAACACACACAGACACACCGAGGTGGAAAGAAGCCAAGGTGGAAGGAAACGGAACCACTAACAAACCCGTTTGTCAGAGCACGAATAACCGCTGCAGCCGCGGATATGAAAGTTTGGCCCATGTCTCTGTCTCAGCCTCCACACACAGGGGGTCCATCAGAAGACAGGGTCACCGCGAACGTCCGCCGTTTCCGGAACGGACCCCGGTACCTCGCACAACACGTTCCCCACACTGCTCTGCGCTGCCGTACTGTTGCCGGGTGCGCTGTTGCCGGGGCGCTGGGGGCCGGGGCTGCACTAACGAGCAGCGCACACACAGACGGGGTATTGATCCGAGCGGGAGAGAGGGCTGGGGGGGAGGGGGGGGGGTTATCCCGCCACACGGAGAGAGGGAAAAGGCCTGAGGGCAGGATGGATCAGAAACTTCCAGCCCCGCACCTCGTCTGCATAGAAGCCCCAGAGGGCAGAGCGCTTCTGCAGCATGGACATACTAAACTACTGCTTCCTCCTGTCTGTTACTGCAGCCATCAGAGGGAGGGAGGGAGGGAGGGAGGGAGGGAGAGAGAGGGAGCGAGACAGAGAAAGAGACAGGGAGCGAGACAGAGAAAGAGACAGGAAGAGGGACAAATAGTTTGTGTTTGTTGGGTAGCTTGTTTGTGTTTTTATTTTTAATTTGAATATTCTACAAAAGATACACTCATTTACTGACAATGGGCAACACCAGTGCCGAGAGAGAGAGAGAGAGAGAGAGAGAGAGAGAGAGAGAGAGAGAGAGAGAGAGAGAGAGAGATCGACTAGGAACAGGGCATAGAGTGGGCAAAGAGAGAGAGAGAGAGAGAGAGAGAGATCGACTAGGAACAGGGCATAGAGTGGGCAAAGAGAGAGAGAGAGAGAGAGAGAGAGAGAGAGAGAGAGAGAGAGAGAGAGAGATCGACTAGGAACAGGGCAATAGAGTGGGCAGAGAGAGATGAGAGAGAGAGAGAGAGAGAGAGAGAGAGAGAGAGAGAAGAGAGAAAGATGGTCCCTGTGGAGCTGAGGAACAGGAGTGTTTAGCGAGGGACTGTAGTCCAAAGTATGGCCGTTTGCACTACAAAAACCAAAGATACTCCCCTAACCCCCACCCTCAATCTGCCAATCACTGAGCTGCCCCCCGCCTACCAGAGCTGACATCAGTAATCTCAAACTCCAAATCCCAGGAGGCCGTAGCATCTGCTGGTTTCCGTGGTTTTCCTTTCACTCAAGAAACCAATTCTTGTTCTGGAAACGAGGTATTTGGATTCTAACCAAACGTTGATTTAAATTGAGCTCTTGGTGAGGCCTTCGAGAGATGGGGCTTCAAATCCCCGTCTTACCTCATTCGTACACATCACTTCCTGCCAACTGCCCCCACCCCCCCCCTCCAAAAACTCAGCAACCCCCAACCCCCCCACACCCCCACCCACCCCCTGTCCAGAATGGCACAACCCCCTGCTTGCTCACACACTCCATACTGGAGGTGTGTGAGATTAATTACAGCTGGAGTGTGCTTAACACCTGGGCTAATGTCAGGCCTGTAGAGGGGAGTGTGCTCTCTCCCTCTCCTCTCTGGAGAAGCAGAGGCCGGCGCTAAAATCAGAACAGTGACGTTGCGGAGAACAGTATGTCAGAGAGGAAGAGAGAAACTTTTGCCACATTTGCGAAGGAACAAACACTTCCTGTTTGGGGTTCATAATGATATTGCGCTGAATACCTTGTGCAATGCAGTGAAATGTTCTTGCGTGGCTTAGAGTTGAGAGGCGATTGGACAGAGATGGAAGTCCTTCCCCAGAACTGTGAAATGTGATTGCACAGAGGGAGCGTGCTCTGCTGAACCTGTAGGTGCGATTAGTGAGAGCTGAGAGAGGTGAGAGGTGATTGGATGGAGGAACTGCTAAGACTGCTGAGCCCTAAGGCTTCAAAGTTCAGTAACAGAGACTCACTATGGCACAACTGGCAACTGATTGGAGGAACAGGGCCCGACTGGAACAGGGCCCGACTGGACCCAGCTCCACCGTGAGAGCCCCACACCCTCAACCCTCACCCTCAACCCACACCCTCAACCATCATCAGTGTAGTCTGAGGGTGGGGGTGGGGGTAGCTGCAGGTACAGAGTCTGAGGGTGGGGGTAGCTGCAGGTAGAGAGAGTCTGAGGGTGGGGGTGGGGGGTAGCTGCAGGTACAGGGAGTCAGAGGGTGGGGGTAGGGGGTAGCTGCAGGTACAGGGATGTCAGAGGGTGGGGGTAGGGGGGGTAGCTGCAGGTACATGGAGTCAGAGGGTGGGGGGTCGGGGGGTAGCTGCAGGTACAGGGAGTCAGAGGGTGGGGGTCGGGGGTAGCTGCAGGTACAGAGTCTGGAGGGTGGGGTGTAGCTGCAGGTAGAGAGAGTCTGAGGGTGGGGGTGGGGGAGTTGTCTGCAGGTACAGGGAGTCAGAGGGTGGGGGTAGGGGGTAGCTGCAGGTACAGGGAGTCAGAGGGTGGGGGTCGGGGGTAGCTGCAGGTACAGGGAGTCTGAGGGAGTGTGTGAGGTTCCTGCATTATGTTTTGTGTAATTAAAACAGCATTAGGCTATTTATTTCCCCTCCCCGCGCGGCTCTGATTGGGCATGAGGGACTGCAGGACTCGCAGTGCGGAGAGAGAGCACAATTACACGCCATCAGCAGCCGGCATTAACTCGCTAATAGGAACACGGCAATAAAACTTTATTATTATGGCGGAAGATCATTGCGAGGCTTAAACTAACATTTATAACACTTAGCGCAGATTAGACAAGGCGGAAAGCGCGCGTGCGAGAGAGAGAAAGAGAGCGAGAGCGAGAGAGAGCGATAGAAAGACATGGAGAAAGATAGAAAGAGGAGAGACTGCCATTAGCCATTTTCCAAACTCCCAACGCTTTCACAAAAACATCCACACGTTCCCCCCGTGGCCAAACCCTGATTGCTTCTGACCTAGGGGTCTCACATTAGAGTTTACAGTACGACCAGATATGACAGGAGAGAGTGAGACAGAGAAGCTAATAAAAAATACATTACCTAAGTACATAATATCACATTTTTGAACGTACTTTATGTATATACGATACATCTATGTCGATACCGGTAAGGTAATTGTTGTCATTAGCGCAGCTTATAGTGTACGTTCTCTACTCTTATTTTATGTTAATACTGCGATTTGGAAATTACTTTGACGGACCAATAAAGCTGGATTCGAATTTGAAGTAGAATTTTAGAGAAGAGAGATAGAGAGAGAGAGAGAGAGAGACAGAGAGACAGAGAGAGAGACACAGAGAGAGAGAGAGAGAGAGAGAGAGAGAGAGAGAGAGAGAGAGAGAGAGACACAGAGAGAGAGAGAGAGAGAGAGAGAGAGAGAGAAGAGAGAGAGAGACGACGGGTGGCAGACATGGGGCCGGCTCGTCTGAACGCCGGGCAGTGGAGAGCATAGCGCTCTTTATCCATTCTCATCACGCCGGGGGATAAATTATTCATCGCCCGCGGAGACACGCGCCTCAAATGTGTAATGAGAAGGACACGCATTAATACTAAATATTGCTGTTGGGAAACTATCGATCTGAGAGCCATTTGTCCAAAGTTTAGCCAAGAAAGGACGTCTGTCGGCGCGTTGTAATGTTAACTGACAGACGTACAGTTGCGTCAAATATTCAACCTCACTCTCTCTACCCCTCATGGCAGAACAGGGGATTTGTATTTTCCAGGAAGGTCAAGCACAGAAAGAGAAAGAGAAAGGGAAAGAAAGAGAGCGAGAGAGAGAGAAAAACAGAGCGAGTGAGTGTCAATATACTGCCGTATCACCATCTACTAACCACCCCAGGTGGAAGCGGTGACTAGAGGCGGCTAGTCTGACCTTCGCCCTTTCACCCTACGACCCCAAACCATCAGAGTCCATGCCAGGGCAAAAGCGCTTGCATAAACAAGATGCCTTATGCAATACAGTGGCCGAAGATACAATGACATGTCAATGAGACCTGGGTTTGGTTGATAACACACGGAAATACTTTCCGGTGCTCGATTGATCTAGCCTGGTGCTACTGAGCCAACCAAGAAGACCAGAAGGTGGGGTTTGCACTTTCTGAGAGTATTCCATAGGTTCCAATACACCAGACAAGCTCAGTAAAGCGTAGAAAAGTATTTGAATCCAAAACAATTACATTTGACCCAGGTCTGCCGTCAATCACAGACTTGTTCTAACAAATAAAGCTTTTGCTTTGCGCAGCACAACGACAGGGCGAAGCAGCGAGTCGCAGAAGCAGGGCCAGAGCTTTCCATCTCTGCTGTCGGGCCCGTCATACAGGCGATGCTCGTGTTCACACCGATCCTCAGAGAAGTCAGTCAGAGATTAGTCTGTGCCGAGCGCAGGGAGAGCGCAACCGGCCCGTCAGATCACAGCGCGTTTCCTGTGTGACGCGGAGAAGCGCTGGGAAAAATCCATATCCAATAAGCTGCACCGCTAACAGGCCCGGAGCACACAGACGGCACAGACGTACGTGGACTCAGACACGCATTCGCAAGCGTGTACAATAACACGCGTGTGCACTTACACAACCATTCAGGTGTGAAGGCGTGACCCAAAAGCGTGAATGTAGCACGCACGCACACACACACACACACCGTCCCTATTTCTGTCTACAAATGACACACAACGTCCCAGAACACCACCCACAAGCATGCGCGCGCACACACACACACACACACACACACACACGCACACACGCACACACGCACACACACACGCACGCACACACGCACGCACACACGCCAGTGGCGGCGGCTCAAAGAAGGCAAGGGAAATTGTTCATATTAGTTTTTCACGTAATTAAAAACGTGTAGCTGTAATCAGCACTTCACGCGGTTATTGCTGTCATTTTGGCTTTGAAATACCTGGCATAACAGCACCGCTTGTCTTAAAATCCCCTCTTGTTAAGTCTGCGTCCAAGTCGGCCTGTGGAAGCCAGGCTTCCATTGAAATCTATTAGAGAAAAAGATTTTTATAGATGTCAACTTGTTGGTGTTTTTTTCTAGCTCTGAGTGGATGATATCGACTTTATGATGACAACATAGCCATACCTCATAATGAACAATGATTCGCTGCCCAATTTCAAGCACTTCATAGGCAACCAATCATTTATTTTGATGAATACTACATCTATCACAAAACCCCCTGTGTAAGCATTGTTCATACTTAATGAGTGGTGGTGTCGTGTGCATGTTGCTATCGAGTATTGCTGATCAAGACTTAACATTTTGGTCTTTCAACAGGAAGATAACCGAACTGTTGGTTGGATTTGACTTTTTTTTTTTGCTAGAAAACACAATTGCTAGCTTCAATGCAGTAGCTATCTAACTATGTAATAACAGTACATTTAAACTGTTTTTAAGACAGAGCATAGCCTATAGCCTATATATGGCTAGCCAGCTCATTAACTTGCGAGTTCATGTAAGCTGTTCTAGTAGCCTATGCAAAGTTTTTTTTAGATAGTTAGCACCGCTAACAGGTGTATAGCACACAGACGGCACATACGTGGACTCATTCAGGCAAGCGTGTGCAAACGAATGAGTGCCCAACAAAATAAGGCAGTTCCGAAATGTCTGATCGATGCAACTTCCTAGCCATGCAGGGCAAGAGGAACTGGCTTTACACTGGCACGAAGGGAGCAAAGATCCTCACAGAAACTGCTAATTATAATTTATTAATTCCAAATTGTTTGAACAACCCACCAGCTGCCACTGACCCACATGTCAGCACATTATATTACAGGCATTTGGCAGACGCTCTTATCCAGAGCGACGTACAACAAAGTGCAAAACCATAACCAGCGACAAGTGCGCTGAAACGCCCAAGAGGGAAGTACAGTTCCAAGTGCTAGGAATGCCCACAAAGATAAGAACTTGGACCTTTTTGATTAATTTGATGATACAAACAAACATAGGTAGCGATAAAACCATCTTAGTAAACAGAACACTAGTAGTGAAACAAGTATACACAAATGCGAGAACTATAATTAGCAGCTTATATAGGCAAACGAGAGTGGAAATAAAACCGCCTTAACGCGCTAAGCGTTAGCTCAGACGCCAGTGGCTTCTCGAGTTCAGTGCGGGTCTGGAGAGGTTCACAAGACAGCATCAAGTCTCCTTCAACCACTCCCACCCCCCCGGTCTCTCCCTACTGCATGCCACAGCACCAATAATAAATGAAGATATTCCTGGCTGCAGAAGCGCTGGGGAAATCATACTGCTACCTGTACTGAGCATTCAGGGCTGTGGGGGGGCAAGAGCTGCGGGCCCGGCCTCACGCTGGGAGACCAGCTGTCGGGGGGAGCGGGGAGCTGGGGGCCGGGGTGGGGGCTGGTCACCGGGGGCCCGGGTACGGCAGGAAGTCTCCCCGAAGCTCGGGCTCCGCAGGACCGCTCTCATGTGGTAACAACAGAGCCCGGCCATTCGCCATTTGTCGAGCCGGCCCCGGGCCCGGCCAATCCGCTCTCTCCATTTCATTTCTTTTTTTTTTTTTTTTGGCAGAGCGCGCGGAGAGGCGGGGACCGCGCAGTCGGGCGAAGTCGCCGTTTGAGCTAGCGTTAGCACGGTTAGCGGGAACGAGGATGAAACAGAAGCCGAACGTATCGGAAGACACTAATGACCCCGAACACTGACACTGATACGTTGTACTCCAACCGGCAGAC
>NW_026890333.1:0-5000 GCF_963514075.1 Conger conger
ATCTGCCCTACCCGTGCAGTATCTGCCTATTTGTGGCAGTGCCTGGCCCGATGCTGACATCAGCACAACATAAAATCAGAATTATGTGGAGAGGAGAGATTAAATGGATGATTAGGAGGAAAACAAGCAGCGATAAATAAGTTGAGATGGGTTGAGTTTGGGTAAGTGGAAAGCAAGGACGGGCGGAATGAAAGTGATCTCATAACTGGCTCTGTGCCACGCTACTAAAAAATAACGACAAAAAAGCAAACAAACAGCTGTGAGATGTGGATCTTTTATATTTACGGCTGATGTATATATGTATGAACAGGCCTTCTCGAGAGACCAGACACTGTTTTTCATCTGTTATGGGGTTCAGGGTGTGGGAAAAATTAATTTAGGAAGACTTTAATTGATTTTACCTTTTTGAAGCGCTTGTATTTAGGGGCTGGGAGAAGAAAGAGGTCTTGAGAGATTGTATTTATACTTTTATTCCCCAGTTAAGCTGGGCTGGGCTCCTCTTCCCAGAGTCTTCATGCCCTTACTGACGGGACAGCTGCCAGGGGACTGTGGGCATGGCGACAACATCCACACCTCACATTCTGCACCTCACATTCTGCACCTCACATTCTGCACCTCACATTCTGGGGGGGTGGTGTTAGGACGTGGGGTGGGGGGGTGGTGTTAGGGCGTGGGGTGGGGGGGTGGTGTTAGGACGTGGGGTGGGGGGGTGGTGTTAGGGCGTGGGGGGTGGTGTTAGGGCGTGGGGTGGGGGGGTGGTGTTAGGGCGTGGGGGGTGGTGTTAGGGCGTGGTGTTAGGGCGTGGGGGTGGTGTTAGGGCGTGGGGTGGGGTGGTGGTGTTAGGGCGTGGGGGGTGGTGTTAGGGCGTGGGGTGGGGTGGTGGTGTTAGGGCGTGGGGGGTGGTGTTAGGGCGTGGTGTTATGGCGTGGGGGGTGGTGTTAGGGCGTGGGGTGGGGGGGTGGTGTTAGGGCGTGGGGTGGGGGGGTGGTGTTAGGACGTGGGGTGGGGGGGTGGTGTTAGGGCGTGGGGGGTGGTGTTAGGGCGTGGGGGGGTGGTGTTAGGGCGTGGGGGGTGGTGTTAGGGCATGGGGTGGGGGGGTGGTGTTAGGGCGTGGGGTGGGGGGGTGGTGTTAGGACGTGGGGTGGGGGGGTGGTGTTAGGGCGTGGGGGGGTGGTGTTAGGGCGTGGGGGGTGGTGTTAGGATGTGGGGTGGGGGTGGTGTTAGGGCGTGGGGTAGGGGGGTGGTGTTAGGGCGTGGGGGGTGGTGTTAGGGTGTGGGGGGTGGTGTTAGGGCGTGGGGGGTGGTGTTAGGGCATGGGGTGGGCGGGTGGTGTTAGGGCGTGGGGGGTGGTGTTAGGGCGTGGGGTGGGGGGGTGGTGTTAGGGCGTGGGGTGGGGGGGTGGTGTTAGGGCATGGGGGGTGGTGTTAGGGCGTGGGGGGGTGGTGTTAGGGCGTGGGGTGGGGGGTGGTGTTAGGGCGTGGGGGTGGTGTTAGGGCGTGGGGGGGTCTGGATGTGGGGCGGTGGGGGTGCAGTCTCCACACTCGCGCGGGGCTCATATGCAGATGGTTATCGGGCCTGCAGGGCCTCGTTGCATAAGTCTGATAAGTCTGGCTGCGACGCCTCCAAGCGTGTAAAAGCCTGTTGGCTGAGGCGTCTGCTCCGAGCTGTCACTGCAGAATTAAGTTAGCTGTGAAAATCCTCCCGCTTATCTGATATAAAACACTGTACACAATAAGCATGTCAGCCGCTCAGACGGCTTTCTGGTGCCGACCGTCCTGTGGAAGGAGGGGGGTGGGGGGGGCACGTGTGGCAGGTAGAATGTGCTGGATTTAAATGTTTCTGGCATTTGTGCGAGTCTGATAAGTGCCTCCCCCCCCGCCCACACACACACACACACACACCTCACACCCCCCCCCGCCCGCACACACACGCCCCCCGCCCTCTGAGTGAGTCGTGTTTGACGTCTCTATCAGCACAAACGCTCAGCAACAGCAACATGTTTCCGCCAGCAGCCACGGGAGTTAAACAGGCCTGTAAACATTCTTCTGCCTTCCTGAAACAGACCAGGGGAGGGAGGGAGGGAGGGAGGGAGGGAGAGAGAGAGAGAGAGAGAAAGAGAGAGGGAGAGGGGGAGAGAGAAACTGAGGGAGAGTGA
Organism: Conger conger; assembly: GCF_963514075.1. Classification (NCBI taxonomy): domain Eukaryota; kingdom Metazoa; phylum Chordata; class Actinopteri; order Anguilliformes; family Congridae; genus Conger; species Conger conger. The sequence goes on from NW_026890333.1 coordinate 2,156, forward strand.
AAGAGAGATGAGAGACAGAGAGAAAGGGAGGGAGAGACAGAGAGAGAGAGAGAAAGGCAGGGGAAGAGAGAGAGGGAGGGAGCGAGTAAAAGAGGGATGAGAGAGAGAGAGAGAGAGGAAGGCAGGGGAAGAGAGAGACAGATGGAGAGAAGGAGGGAGAGGGAGGGAGGGAGGGAGAGAAAGAAGCAGATAGAGAAACACAGTCTCCTCTCTGTCAGAGACACAAAGCAGACGGACCCTGACCTTGTGCAGACTCTGTGACCACACCTTAGCAACCGGAAAAAGGGACACAAAGCCTTTTACACGGAGATGTTTATACAGTGACTGTGTGAGACAGCTACACTGGACACAGAGATGTGTTTATACAGTGACTGTGTGAGACAGGCACACTGGACACAGAGATGTGTTTGTACAGTGGCTGTGTGAGACAGGCACACTGGACACAGAGATGTGTTTATACAGTGGCTGTGTGAGACAGGCACACTGGACACAGAGATGTGTTTATACAGTGGCTGTGTGAGACACTGGACACAGAGATGTGTTTATACAGTGACTGTGTGAGACACTGGACACAGAGATGTGTTTATACAGTGACTGTGTGAGACAGGCACACTGGACACAGAGATGTGTTTATACAGTGGCTGTGTGAGACACTGGACACAGAGATGTGTTTATACAGTGACTGTGTGAGACAGGCACACTGGACACAGAGATGTGTTTATACAGTGGCTGTGTGAGACACTGGACACAGAGATGTGTTTATACAGTGGCTGTGTGAGACACTGGACACAGAGACGTGTTTATACAGTGACTGTGTGAGACAGCTACACTGGACACAGAGATGTGTTTATACAGTGACTGTGTGAGACACTGGACACAGAGATGTGTTTATACAGTGGCTGTGTGAGACACTGGACACAGAGATGTGTTTATACCGTGACTGTGTGAGACAGGCACACTGGACACAGAGATGTGTTTATACAGTGGCTGTGTGAGACACTGGACACAGAGATGTGTTTATACAGTGGCTGTGTGAGACACTGGACACAGATATGTGTTTATACAGTGGCTGTGTGAGACACTGGACACAGAGATGTGTTTATACAGTGACTGTGTGAGACACTGGACACAGAGATGTGTTTATACAGTGGCTGTGTGAGACAGCTACACTGGACACAGAGATGTGTTTATACAGTGGCTGTGTGAGACACTGGACACAGAGACGTGTTTATACAGTGACTGTGTGAGACAGGCACACTGGACACAGAGATGTGTTTATACAGTGGCTGTGTGAGACACTGGACACAGAGATGTGTTTATACAGTGGCTGTGTGAGACACTGGACACAGAGATGTGTTTATACCGTGACTGTGTGAGACAGGCACACTGGACACAGAGATGTGTTTATACAGTGGCTGTGTGAGACACTGGACACAGAGATGTGTTTATACAGTGACTGTGTGAGACACTGGACACAGAGATGTGTTTATACAGTGGCTGTGTGAGACAGCTACACTGGACACAGAGATGTGTTTATACAGTGGCTGTGTGAGACACTGGACACAGAGATGTGTTTATACAGTGGCTGTGTGAGACACTGGACACAGAGATGCACCCAACTCTGAGGAATCCTCTTAAATAAGAAAACACATTTCAGTGCATTTGATAAACTTTATAAACTCTCACACCAGGAGAAGGGCCAGCAGATTGAGGGACAGTGAGTAATCACCCAGTATTCACTAATCTGACAGATAAAGCACAGAAATATAATCATTTTTATTTTAAAATGTATTCTGTTTGCTGAACCGTTTCTGTTCTTTTTAATATGTCTGTTTTTTCCTCTTGCGTCTATTGAGTAAGATGTATGTTCAATGGGAATTTGAAATGGATTAGTGTTTTTTCTGGACAAATTTAGGAAGTGAATAAAGGCCTTGGGAATGTGTTTTTCCTGATATAACTGGCACAGGAAGTGAAAAGTGATGTAAACAGCGGGTCAGCAGTGAAGTGGGCTGTTACTGTCTGCTTTGATTTCAGTTTTACCTGACCTTAGGAATCGTCTCATGTACCCCATGTGATGCGTTTGAGCCAATCAGAGTCAGCAGTGCAAAACCTGCTCAAAGTGATGGCACAAACATTTTTTCCTCCCATATTTTATATTTACAAAACCCATTAAAAAAATTCCCCAAATTAAAAACGCTTAATTCGCCTGATTATTCTATTAATCACATCATCGCAATAATAAATTGATATTTTACTGCGTGGGAAGAAAAAAAAAAAACAAGTGCGCGGATGACAAATAAGTCATAAAACGTCTCCTCCTAAAGTAAATTTGGGCTGAATTATTGTCCAATTACATCAGTCCGGGCCGTGGCTGTGCTGGAGCTGCTGCGGTGGTGTGATCATTAAAGGCCCGGCCCCCGGTGCCAGTCCATTACCGGGGGAAACGTTTCCGCTGCAGTCGGGCAGAGCTGGCCCGTGTCCAGCTCCGTCTGTGGGCCGGTTCTGAAGCAGCGTCTGAGAGCAGCCGTGAGCTCCCCTCCCCCGCCGGGCCCGCCAGCCGGCCGAACAGAACCAGAACCAGAACCAGAACCAGAACCCCTGGATGTGGAGCGGTCGCTGCCGGGTCACAGGCTCCCAGAACAATGTGGATAATTCTAATAAAAAGGAACGTTTGTCAGAGTTTCAGGAAAGCGGGTGAAACTGGATCCGTTCCTCGATCAGAGGTAGCGCACCCCCAGGAGAAAGGAGCAGAATTAGCGCAGAAACAGAAGTAAACTGCAGAAACCTTTACTCAGCTGTGAGTAAATGGACGTTCTGTTCGGCCCTGCGTCCAGATGTTGAGTCT
>NW_026890333.1:10000-37500 GCF_963514075.1 Conger conger
AAAACAACCGCCCACACCAACCGACAGACCACAAAACAACCGCCCACACCGACAGACAGACCACAAAACCACCCACCCCAACCGACAGGCCACAAAACAACCGACCAACAGACCACAAAACAACCGCCCACACCAACCGACAGACCACAAAACAACCACCCGCACCGACAGACAGACCACAAAACCACCCACACCAACCGACAGGCCACAAAACAACCGACCAACAGACCTCAAAACAACCGCGCACACCAACTGACAGACCAAAAAACAACCGCCCACACCAACTGACAGACCACAAAACAAGTGCCCACACCAACTGACAGACCACAAAACAACCACCCACACCAACTGACAGACCACAAAACAACCACCCACACCAACAGACAGACCTCAAAACAACTACCCACACTGACTGACAGACCACAAAACAACCTCTCACACTGACTGACAGACAACAAAACAACCACTCACACTGACTGACAGAGACCTGAGACCAACCTCTCACACTGACGGACAGAGACCTGAGACCAACCTCTCACACTGACTGACAGACCACAAAACAACCTCTCACACTGACGGACAGAGACCTGAGACCAACCTCTCACACTGACGGACAGAGACCTGAGACCAACCTCTCACACTGACGGACAGAGACCTGAGACCAACCTCTCACACTGACGGACAGAGACCTGAGACCAACCTCTCACACTGACTGACAGAGACCTGAGACCAACCTCTCACACTGACGGACAGAGCCCTCAGATCGACTTCCCGACCGCAAAAAAAGGAAGAAAAAGAGGAAAGGGGATCGTTTCGGCCCAATTCATATTTTCCTCTCTGTTGTAGGTTTGTTTCCTGGCTGCCTGGAATAGAAGCAATTAAAGAGATTTGATGGGATTAGACTTAACGACGGAGGCAGTGATTCCTCTGAAAGGGATTATCCTGAAGGCAGTGAGTGTAACCCCATTACAGGGACGGTGTTCAAGCATGGCACTGTCGCCATTACGGCCCCGTTAGGGTCTCCCCACGCGGCCCCTATCAGAGCGCACACACATAACTCCCTGTTTTAGGGTCATTTAACTGCTCCTTTAACACACGTGTTTGTGCCAGAGCAATGTCTGTCCTGTTTCTGTGAGCGCACACTGTGTTTTAGGAGCTATGTTTCTGTGAGAGGGCAGTGTGTTTTAGGAGCAGTGTTTCTGTGAGCTCACAGTGTGTTTTAGGAGCAGTGTTTCTGTGAGCGCACAGTGTGTTTTAGGAGCGGTGTTTCTGTGAGCGCACAGTGTGTTTTAGGAGCGGTGTTTCTGTGAGCGCACAGTGTGTTTTAGGAGCCGTTTTTCTGTGAGGGCACAGTGTGTTTTAGGAGCTGTGTTTCTGTGAGAGGACAGTGTGTTTTAGGAGCGGTGTTTCTGTGAGCTCACAGTGTGTTTTAGGAGCGGTGTTTCTGTGAGAGGTCAGTGTGTTTTAGGAGCGGTGTTTCTGTGAGCGCACAGTGTGTTTTAGGAGCGGTGTTTCTGTGAGCGCACAGTGTGTTTAGGAGCCGTGTTTCCCGAGACAGAGACGGCGGAAGGGTTAACGCAGGAGAGACGGGAACTTCTCCAAATCCTTCGCAGATGCTTATTAATTGTGCGAAATCGCAGATGGATTTCAGACGTCGCGTGAAAAGAGGACGGAGGACGTTTCCCCACGGGGCGTGTTTACACGAGCAGCCAGTCAGAGTGCAGACGATCTGCTGCCTCCGTCTGGCTCTGTGTGTGTTTGTGTGTGTGTGGGTGTGTGAAACACTCCGCCACTGGGCTCCGCTGAACCCTCAACAAATACAGCTGCAGGTGTGTGACCCCCGGGCCCAGACCGCCCCTTTATTAAGAGCCCTTAACCGCGCAGATAAAGTGGGAGAACGCTTTCTCTGAAATAAGATATTGAAGTGATCAGACCTCATTTAGATGCAGGTAGTGATGTATCACCCAGGTGACCTGGAACATACCGTGGGCAAAACCTTCTGAGCGGAAACACAGGTAAACGGGGGGGGTTGGACAGTTAAACAGACTCGGTGGACTGATGTAAAGAGAGGACTTTAATCTGTCCGCCACCCTGCGTTCTGGTCTCCTTGCAGAAGAGCACTTGACTGGGCCTTTACAGCTGGCGATGTCTCATCAACCTACAGTGTGCTGCGAGCTCCCTCAGGGCACAGCACCAAATGAGAAATAATTACAATGGCCAGGCTCTGTGCGTGTGTGTGTGCTGTGTGTGTGTGTGTGTGTGTGTGCCCTGTGTCTGTGTGTGAGTGTGTGTGTGTGTGTGTGTGTGTGTGTGTGTGTGTGTGTGTGTGTGAGTGTGTGTGTGTGTGAGTGTGTTTGTGCTCTGTGTGTGTGAGTGTGAGTGTGTGTGTGCTGTGTGTGTGTGTGTGTGTGTCTGTGTGTGAGTGTGTGTGTGTGTGTGTGCTGTGTGTGTGTCTGTGTGTGAGTGTGTGTGTGTGTGTGTGTGTAAGTGTGTGTGTGTGCTCTGTGTGTGTGAGTGTGTGTGCTCTGTGTGTGAGTGTGAGTGCTCTGTGTGTGTGTGTGTGTGAGTGTGTGTGTGTGTGTGTGTGAGTGTGTGTGTGCTGTGTGTGTGTGTGTGTGTGTGTGTGTAAGTGTGTGTGTGTGCTCTGTGTGTGTGAGTGTGTGTGCTCTCTGTGTGTGAGTGTATGTGTGTGTGAGTGTGTGTACAGCTGTGTGTGTGTGTACAGGTGTCTGTGTGTCTGAGTGTGTGTGTGCTGTGTGTGTGTGTGTGAGTGTGTGTGTGTGTGTGTGTGTGTGAGTGTGTGTGTGTCAGTGTGTGTGAGTGTGTGTGTGAGTGTGTGTGTGTGTGTGTGTGTGTGTGTGTGAGTGTGTGTACAGGTGTGTGTGTGTGTGTGTGTACAGGTGTGTGTGTGTGTGTGTGTGTGTGAGAGTGTGAGAGTGTGTATGTGTGTGTGTGTGTGAGTGTGTGTGTGTGTACAGGTGTGTGTACAGCAGGGCTATTAAACGTTGGTCCTGGGGTCCCCTGTGTATGCTATATGGCCCATAACTGCACAGAAAGGCAGCAAAAAATGGATGAAATTCAGGACTGAAGTGAATCAATGAGTGCACAATGCTGCTGGACTACACAGAGGCACACCCCCTTATTCTCCTGTCTGTACACCATCATACCACTCCTTTGTGGGATGTGTGTGTGTGTGTGTGTGTGTGTGTGGAGGTGCACATTGTAAGAGGGAAGAATTTTGTAATTGCAATTGAAGACCTATTAGGTTGAGGAGATTGATTTTTTTTTGTTGTTGTTATGAGGGGCTAGTTTTGGGTCATTTGATGCCAGACCTGGGTCAAATACATAATTGTTTTGGATTCAAATACTTTTCTACGCTTTACTGAGCTTGTCTGGTGTATTGGAGCCTATAAAATACTCTGAACACCCCACTTTACAGCCCTCTTGGTTGGCTCAATTGCGGCAGGCAAGATCAATCGAGCACAGAAAAGTACTTGAATCTGAAACAATTAAGTATTTGACCCGGGGCGCTGTTGCTCCCACAGACCCGTCTGACACTACTGCACTGCTACCCCCCCCCCACAGCCTTCTACTACCCCCAACAGCCTCTACTACCCCCAACAGCCTCTACTACCCCCAACAGCCTCTACTACCCCCAACAGCCTTCTGCTACCCCCACAGCCTTCTGCTGCCCCCCTCCCCCCCACAACCTTCTACTACCCCCACAGCCTTCTGCTACCCCCCTCCCCCCCACAACCTTCTACTACCCCCAACAGCCTCTACTACCCCCCACAGCCTTCTACTACCCCCACAGCCTTCTGCTACCCCCCCCCCCCCACAGCCTTCTACTTCCCCCTGACAGCCTTCTGCTACCCCCCCTACAGCCTTCTACTACCCCCAACAGCCTCAACTACCCCCAACAGCCTCTACTACCCCCAACAGCCTTCTGCTACCCCCACAGCCTTCTGCTGCCCCTCTCCCCCCCACAACCTTCTACTACCCCCACAGCCTCCTGCTACCCCCCTCCCCCCCACAACCTTCTACTACCCCCAGCAGCCTCTACTACCCCCCACACCCTTCTACTACCCCCAACAGCCTCTACTACCCCCACAGCCTTCTGTTACACCCCCACAGCCTTCTACTACCCTGACAGCCCTACTGTGAGAGACTGCCCAATACGCATGCAAAATGGCAGTCTGAACTCCCTCACCCATGTTTAACCCCATTACTCCAGTGTTTAGTGATGTTGTCTGCTGTGTTATTCTTGAAAATATGTGACTGAATTAGCATCTTTTGTGGCATGAGTGTAGTATTAGTGGGTAATGTCATTTCAATGTCATTGGAGCTGAAAGGACATGAGCAGTGTTTAGCGTGTGTGTGTGCGTGTGTGTGTGTGTTATATATTTATATAAAAAGCAGGGTCACAGAACAGGGCCACTCTTATTTCTTCAGGAGCCAAAGTTGACTGACTGAGAGATATGAAAAAATCTGAGAATCTAAAGATCACTGTTTGCCGTAAAATAAAAAAATTATCTGTAAAGAATCCTTTTATGCCTTTGTCCAGCAGCATCGTACAATTTAAAAAGCAAAACGGTCATTTTCGCTTCCATACGGACAGAAAAGAGTGTATATATATATATATATGTACATTGTCTTAACGGCAGAAGGAGAGGGAAGAGAGGGTCTGAAATGGAGCAGAGGGAAGTTGGAGACGCGGCTGATGAGAACGATAAGGAGCGGGTGAGAGAGCCGGTGTGAAGGACAAAGGGAGAATAATCAGCGCGGCGCCGGGCACAGGGGACGTGGGCTATTTCAGAGCCCCGCCGCACGGACCCACGGCTGTGCCGTAAAGGGCAGGTGCCTGTTCTCCGGCTGCTCCCGCCCCTCCAGACGGGGCAGAGCGCCCGGATCTGAAATTAAAACAGCCTCCGCCTGAACCCGGCCGCGCCGTTCATCTTTAATTCTGTTCCGCTGACGGACGGACGGACGGACGGACAGGTGGGTGACGGAGAGAGAGTCTCTCTGGGGGGGTTCTTCCTGCAGTTGGGTTGGGTCTGTAAAGCACTGGATTCCCGGTTTTCCTACACTTCCTCCTTTGCTTTCTCCGGACAGCAGATCAGAATTCCAGCCCGTGGATCCACACAGTCAGAGGTGTAGAGGCCACAGTGCAGTGAGTTCTGTGACGGTGACCGTTAGCGTGTGAGGCAGAGAGAGACCAGCACATTACTATAGAGAGAGAGACCAGCACATTACTATAGAGAGAGAGACCAGCACATTACTATAGAGAGAGAGACCAGCACATTACTATAGAGAGAGAGACCAGCACATTAGGGGCGACATGGCTCAGGCAGTAAGAGCAGTCGTTTGGCAGTCGGAGAGTTACCGGTTCGATCCCCCGCCCAGGCTGTGTCGAAGTGTCCCTGAGCAAGACACCTAACCCCCAAATGCTCCTGACGAGCTGGTCGGCGCCTTGCATGGCAGCCAATCGCCGTCGGTGTGTGAGTGTGTGTATGAATGGGTGAATGGAGAAGCATCAATTGTACAGTGCTTTGGATAAAGGCGCTATATAAGTGCCTGCCATTTACCATTTACTTGTGTGAGCTATAGAGAGAGAAAGACTAGCACATGACTCGTGCAATATGAACATTGACACACTGACACAGTAAACCTCAGAGTGCATTATGAACACTGTCACAGAGCGCGTTATGAACACTCACAGAGCGCATTATGAACACTGACACAGCATGTTATGAACACTCACAGAGCGCATTATGAACACTGACACAGCATGTTATGAACACTGTCACAGAGTGCGTTATGAACACTGTCACAGAGTGCGTTATGAACACTGTCACAGAGCACGTTATGAACACTCACAGAGCGCATTATGAACACTGTCACAGAGTGCATTATGAACACAGACACAGTAAACCTCAGAGCGCGTTATGAACCCTGACAGAGCGTGTTATTAACACTGACGCAGAGCGCGTTATGAACACAGACAGAGCGCGTTATGAACACTGACGCAGACAGAGCGTTATGAACACTGACACAGCGCGTGTTGTGAACACTGACACAGAGCACATTATGAACACTGTCACAGAGTGCGTTATGAACACAGACACAGAGCGTTATTAACACTGATGCAGAGCGCATTATGAACACAGACACAGTAAACCTCAGAGCGCATTATGAACACTGACAGAGCATGTTATTAACACTGACGCAGAGCGCATTATGAACACAGACAGAGCGCGTTATGAACACTGACGCAGACAGAGCGTTATGAACACTGATGCAGAGCATGTTATGAACACAGACAGCGCGTTATGAACACTGACGCAGTGCGTTATGAACACAGACAGCACGTTATGAACACAGACAGAGCACGGTATGAACACAGATAGCACGTTATGAACACAGACAGTGCGTTACGAACACAGACAGCGCGTTATGAACACAGTGCGTTATGAACACTGACGCAGCGCATTATGAACACAGACAGCGAGTTATGAACACTGACGCAACGCGTTATGAACACTGACGCAGCACACAGACAGCGCGTTATGAACACTGACGCAGCGTGTTATGAACACTGACGCAGCACACAGACAGTGCATTATGAACACTGACGCAGCGCGTTATGAACACTGACAGCGCGTTATGAACACAGACAGAGCACAGTATGAACACAGACAGTGCGTTATAAACACAGACAGCGCGTTATGAACACAGACAGCGCGTTATGAACACTGACGCAGCGCGTTACGAACACAGACAGCGCGTTATGAACACTGACACAGCACACAGACAGCGCGTTATGAACACAGCGCGTTATGAACACAGCGCGTTATGCACACTGACACAGCACACAGACAGCGTGTTATGAACACAGCGTGTTATGAACACTGACACAGCACACAGACAGTGCGTTATGAACACAGCACGTTATGAACACTGACACAGCACACAGACAGCGCGTTATGAACACAGCGCATTATGAACACAGCGCGTTACGAACACAGCGCGTTATGAACACTGACGCAGGGCGATATGAATACTGACACAGCACACAGACAGCGCGTTATGAACACAGCGCGTTACGAACACAGCGCGTTATGAACACTGACGCAGGGCGATATGAACACAGACAGCGCGTTACGAACACAGACAGCGCGTTACGAACACAGACAGCGCGTTACGAACACAGACAGTGCGTTACGAACACAGACAGCGCGTTACGAACATAGACAGCGCGTTACGAACATAGACAGCGCGTTATGAACACAGACAGTGCGTTATGAACACTGACGCAGCGCGTTATGAACACAGCGCGTTATGAACACTGACGCAGCGCGATATGAATACTGACGCAGTGCGTTATGAACACAGACAGCGCATTATGAACACAGACAGCGCGTTATGAACACTGACGCAGTGCGTTACGAACACAGACAGCGCGTTATGAACACAGACAGCGTGTTACGAACGCAGCGCGTTATGAACACTGACGCAGTGCGTTACGAACACAGACAGCGGGTTACGAACACAGCGCGTTATGAACACAGCGCGTTATGAACACAGACAGCGCGTTACGAACACAGCGCGTTACGAACACTGACGCACAGACGCTCCTGCGCTGCGTAAGGGCTGTGGATCGCCCCGGCGCCGCTGCCCTTGCGCTCTCTTTCATCAGCGGCTCCGCCCGCGCCCGATACCAGGCTTTACCGCTCCTCCAGCCGCGGTTCTCACCGAGCCGATCTGGGGCGCAGATTAAAGGGGAACCTGCCTGAGTCGGGCTTCATACGGATCACGCGCCGGGTTTACAGCACAAAGGTGCCGATCCCTCTGATTCCCGCGCGCACGGCGGGGCCTCCGCCTTCTCCCACCTTAAAAGGCGTTTCAACAGTCGGCTCCAGGTACAGAATCTGTGTCAGTTGTGCTGCTGGAGTTTCCAACAATTTCTCTCTTTTTTTTTTTCTTTTTTTTTTTTCTTACCCCAGGAATTCAAAGCGGAAAAGAGGAACTTCAAAAGTGATTCAACTGGTGTTTCATCCAGAAACGAGTGTGAGGTTGTTTGGGGATGAAAACAAAGCTTGTGTTTTCTCATGCTGATGAGTCGGATTTGACAGCCGAGGAAGGTAAACAAAACGATGGGAGCGCGGCTGTTTGATGCTAAGTCATTAGCGTCATTAGCGCAACATCGCCGACCGCCCGAACAACACAGAGTGGAATAAGGAAGGAATGAACATGTCTCATTTAAAAGTTTGAATTTGGTTCATACGAGACAAGATATTGAGAGAGAGAGAGTGAGAGAGAGCAGGAGAGAGCAGGAGAGAGAGAGAGGGAGAGAGAGGGAGAGAGAGACAGAGTAGTGTTTTAAAGACCAGCTGAAACAGAAGTTAGAGCAGCACTAGCTTCTACCAGGAACGTTTGAAGGGTGGCGAGTTGGTCTGGCTGATGTGAAGTCTGGCTGATGTGAAGTCTGGCTGTGTGGAAGGATGTTGATTGGAGGGCAGTGGAAAATTGATATTTGATTGACATACACCCACCAGTACACGATGACGTCAAATCTACTTTTCCAGGAGGTGGATGCTTTGGTGTGAAAATTAACCAGTATTATTACAATTTTATATATTGTTTTGGAATATACACTCAGTGAGCACTTTATTAGGTAAACTTCTTTTTTAGACATATTGGTCTTCTGCTGCTGTAGCCTATTCACTTAGAGTTTGAGGTGTTGTGGTTCAGAGATGCTCTTCTGCACACCACTGTTGTAATGTGTGTTTATCTGCATTACTGTCACCTTCCTGTCAGCTTTGTCCAGTCTGGCCCTCTGAGTGAGAGACTGGATGTTTTTTTTGTTTTTTCACACCATTCTCTGCAAACTGTAGAGACTGTTGTGTGTGTAAATCCCAGGAGATCAGCAGTTTCTGAGATACTCAAACCACTCTGTTTTGCATCAACAATCATTCCACAGTCAAAGTCACTTAGATCACATTTCTCCCCCATTCTGACATTTGGTCTGAAAAACAGCTGCACCTCTTGACCACATCTGCATGCTTTTATGCATTTAGTTAATGTCACATGATTGGCTGATTCATGATTTACATTAACAAGGTACAGATCTACCTAATAAAGTGATCATTGAGTGTATACTTTAAGACGTGTCCGTGAAGAATGGATTTAGTTGAGTGAATTTTGATTTCAGCGTGTCTTTAAATGTTGTCCTCTTCTCCAGTTAGCTGTTTTGGAAACGCTATGCCACCTCTCCCCTGATCTTCCTCTTTCATCCCCCCAGGTTTTAAGCGGTGGTGAGAAGGTATTTTCCTTTGTAACGTCTCCCTCATTATGAGAACGGTGAGCTGGTTGTTGACGAGCCTCAGAGGCTGTGGTGGACACAGAAAAGCTTCAGATTGCAGCCTGCAGCCCCAGCACACGCTTAACATTAACACAATATCGGGGAACTGGGGGGCCAGGAGTGGGGGGGGGGGTGTGTTACTAGGTAATTAATAATATTTTCACCGTTGTATTAAATTAACAGCCCGACATAGACCATGAAAATCGCTTGTTACTCCCCCCCACGGACGGACAGGAACTCCAGTGACAGAGCGTTCTCTTGTCTTCTCCTGCTAGATTGTGTTACATGCGCAGTATTGATTTCTAGCTGGTGGCCATGTGAATTGAGCTGTTTGAGGATCATCTGCGTCCAGGGTGATATTCAAAGGGACGGACAGCATTGCACCCTGGGACATTTTCAGACTGATGCCTTTAAAGTCATTCTTGTCTTTTTGTGTTTAGTTTTTTTTTCACGTGGGCACTCCACACACTGGCTTCAAGGAAAGCGATCGTGTTCTTCTGCCCGGCGAGTCAGACGGCCCTTCACATCTCTCCCCCATCAAACCTTTTTCTCCCAAGAGCCTTTCTGGTTGTTTTGTAACGCATAAACATGCACTTCCTGTCCCTGGAGTAGTTTCCTGTGTGGCCATGGTCCTCCTGCGCCTCCTCACTGTAAGACTGTAACACTCTTTCACCTCCTCACTGTACGACTGTAACACTCTTTCACCTCCTCACTGTAAGACTGTAACACTCTTTCACCTCCTCACTGTACGACTGTAACACTCTTTAGTCTAATGAACTGTAAGACTGTAACACTCTTTCACCTCCTCACTGTAAGACTGTAACACTCTTTCACCTCCTCACTGTACGACTGTAACACTCTTTCACCTCCTCACTGTAAGACTGTAACACTCTTTCACCTCCTCACTGTAAGACTGTAACACTCTTTCACCTCCTCACTGTACGACTGTAACACTCTTTCACCTCCTCACTGTAAGACTGTAACACTCTTTCGCCTCCTCACTGTAAGACTGTAACACTCTCACCTCCTCACTGTAAGACTGTAACACTCTTTCGCCTCCTCACTGTAAGACTGTAACACTCTTTAGTCTAATGAACTGTAAGACTGTAACACTCTTTCACCTCCTCACTGTAAGACTGTAGCACTCTTTCACCTCCTCACTATAAGACTGTAACACTCTTTCACCTCCTCACTGTAAGACTGTAACACTCTTTCACCTCCTCACTGTAAGACTGTAACACTCTTTCACCTCCTCACTGTAAGACTGTAACACTCTTTCACCTCCTCACTGTAAGACTGTAACACTCTTTCGCCTCCTCACTGTAAGACTGTAACACTCTCACCTCCTCACTGTAAGACTGTAACACTCTTTCGCCTCCTCACTGTAAGACTGTAACACTCTTTAGTCTAATGAACTGTAAGACTGTAACACTCTTTCACCTCCTCACTGTAAGACTGTAACACTCTTTCACCTCCTCACTGTAAGACTGTAACACTCTTTCACCTCCTCACTGTAAGACTGTAACACTCTTTCGCCTCCTCACTGTAAGACTGTAACACTCTTTCGCCTCCTCACTGTAAGACTGTAACACTCTTTCACCTCCTCACTCTAAGACTGTAACACTCTTTAGTCTAATGAACTGTAAGTCTCTTTGGAAAAAAACATCAGCTAAATAACAAAATAAAAAGTAAGCACTGCAAACTGCCGTCAATCCAAGTAGCCTTCTGTCTGTGCAGAATCAATTAGGAAGACAGCACCCCCCCTCCCTGCTCTTCCTCCCACCCTGCTCTCCCCCCACCCTGCTCTTCCTCCCCCCCTCCCTGCTCTTCCCCCCCCACCCTGCTCCCCCCCACCCTGCTCTTCCTCCCCCCCACCCTGCTCCCCCCCACCCTGCTCTTCCTCCCCAGGCTCTCTGGACTCCACCCTGACACCACCTGGGAGAGGTAATATGGACTTCATCCCTCCCCACCCCCCACTCCAGTTCACACGCACACACATTCACATACACACACTGACTGTACACGCACATAGCGTACGCACACACACACACACACACACACACACTGTCTAGCACACATACTGTGCACACACATAGCATACACACACGCATACACATACAAAAACAGACACTCACATACACACACATACACTCACACATACACGTGCGTACAGGTTCACATTTACATACACATCAGTGCAGTGTCATGCGGTGCGTTTAGCGTGCGTGTTTATGTATGTATGTATGCGTGTAAATAACTGTCTTTCATGTGCGGGTGTATGTATGATGTGTGTGACAGTCCGACTGCTCCAGGAAGGTTGTGGCCGGCTGTCAGCAGTAGATCACACCCCCCCCCCCCCCACACAACCCCCCCCCCATCTCCAATGTCAAACGGAGCCCCCTTGGGGCGCGTCTCTCCCCCCATGTACAGAGTCATATTGTCTCTGCTGAAGACAGCTTCCGCGTTCTATCAGGCCTTTTAGGAACCGCCGTAAAGACTCCCACAGGGGAGGGCCATCAAAACAATTTGGAGAAACTGCAAGCATATTGCCTTCTCTGGGACCTTCAAAGAGAACATCTCAATGGAGTACCCATCGTCTGAATTCGCTCTGTCAGAGGGGCATTAATATTGAACAGGGTTTAATACCATCCCAGCCAATAACAGTAGGGGGCTTTGGGGCAGAATATTGAATGTGCGTGTATGTATGGAATGGAGAAGCACTTAGCATGTCCTCATTAGGTGTGAACGAGCCGGGAGCCTGCGTCTGCTCTCCTGGTGCAGGAGATAAAGATGATGATAATTGATTCTCCAATGGCGGAGAGAAGAAAGGGCGTGGGTTATTTGAGTGTCTCCTGGAGACCGGGGTGTTTGGTGATGTCACTGGGGCTCACCGAGGTCACGGGAAGCCGACTCTGTCAGAAATGTAAGAACATAATAAAACAGGATTGAACATAATCAGCATTTGTGTAGGTCAACACGATTGTCCTAGCCACAGTAATATCTGTGCTTATGAAATATCTGTAATTATAAAATCAATTTGTTTTGGACGGACATGTTATGCATTGGAAGGTAAAATGAACCTAAATTAAATTAAAACTAAGAGTAATTAAGTAGAGCAAGAAATAAAACAAAGAAGCAGGGAGCATTCACAGCATAATAAATGCTATTGTTCGTAAATTTTTATGTGTGGACTGCATTTTCGAGGCACAAAAAATGAAGGATATAGTTTTTATTCAGTGTTAGAATGCAGAGAAGCCAGTCAGCAGTGGCTTGGTTAACAAATGATTATTTTTTTTGGAATAAAGATAAACGCTCAATTACCTGTCCTACTGTGCCTAATTGTGTGAAATTGTAATTGCTTTGTTTACCGTGTACAGTTGGCGGGGACCTCCATCTGTTCCGGGGGAGGCTGGGACGCGGGGCGGCGGAAGGTTCCGGGGCGCGGGAGACGGAGGGCAGACGCCGTGGAGAGCGGCGGTGGAGACGCGGTTCTGATGGCGGCGTGCGGCGTGTGACACACCTGCTCTCTCTCTCTGTCCCTCCATCAGCCCGTCCACTCAGGCGGGAGCTCCTGCTTTTCAGATCACGCTCAAAAAATGTACCGCCCGCATCAAACTAACACCGTTCCCTCCCTCTCCCGCCCACCGATGTACGCACGCACTGTGTGCTGTCAGGGAGTGTTTACCCCCTTCCTGATTTTCTCTATTATCGCGTACAGTACGTGTCACACTGAATGGTTTCTGCTATGAATGAATTCCTGTGAAAGGTGGTGCAACCACTTATTAAGATGAAGGGGAGAATGACTTTTTCACAGGGGTGACATGGGTGTCTGATAACTTTATTCATTAAATAAATTAAATAGTGATTTTTAAAAAATGTGATCTGTGTTTACTCGTGTTCCCTTTGTCTTATGTTGCATTCTGTGTAAAGAGCTGAAGCCATTCAGTGCCACCCATAGCCAATAATCTGGAAATCAGGAAGGGGGCAAGTATTTACCCCTCCAGGCCTGGCCCTGTGATGGAGGAGAGAGGGCTCTGCTCTCCTCAGGGTTCACTATGAGAGGGCTCTGCTCTCCTCAGGGTTCACTATGAGAGGGCTCTGCTCTCCTCAGGGTTCACTATGAGAGGACTCTGCTCTCCTCAGGGTTCACTAGGAGAGAGGACTCTGCTCTCCTCAGGGTTCACTATGAGAGAGGACTCTGCTCTCCTCAGGGTTCACTATGAGAGGACTCTGCTCTCCTCAGGGTTCACTATGAGAGAGGGCTCTGCTCTCCTCAGGCTTCACTATGAGAGGACTCTGCTCTCCTCAGGGTTCACTATGAGAGGGCTCTGCTCTCCTCAGGGTTCACTATGAGAGGACTCTGCTCTCCTCAGGGTTCACTATGAGAGAGGACTCTGCTCTCCTCAGGGTTCACTATGAGAGAGGGCTCTGCTCTCCTCAGGGTTCACTATGAGAGAGGGCTCTGCTCTCCTCAGGGTTCACTATGAGAGAGGGCTCTGCTCTCCTCAGGGTTCACTATGAGAGAGGACTCTGCTCTCCTCAGGGTTCACTATGAGAGGGCTCTGCTCTCCTCAGGGTTCACTATGAGAGGACTCTGCTCTCCTCAGGGTTCACTATGAGAGGGCTCTGCTCTCCTCAGGGTTCACTATGAGAGGACTCTGCTCTCCTCAGGGTTCACTATGAGAGAGGGCTCTGCTCTCCTCAGGGTTCACTATGAGAGAGGGCTCTGCTCTCCTCAGGGTTCACTATGAGAGGACTCTGCTCTCCTCAGGGTTCACCATGAGAGGACTCTGCTCTCCTCAGGGTTCACTATGAGAGGACTCTGCTCTCCTCAGGGTTCACTATGAGAGAGGGCTCTGCTCTCCTCAGGGTTCACTATGAGAGAGGGCTCTGCTCTCCTCAGGGTACACTATGAGAGGACTCTGCTCTCCTCAGGGTTCACTAAGCGGCTCCTCTCTGCGTCCCGGTGAGGAAGCTCAATCCCCCGCAATATTACACTTCAGCGAAAGCACAGCAGCCTTTAGTTATTCATGGAAATCCGTTTCAATAGATGAGTGTATTTATTTCTGCCTATATAGAAGGATTTAAGTCTTCAGGTGAACTGTATTTTTGTATTTTTGTTAAAACTCCCGTGCATTGTCCAAAGTAGTGTATTGACTGGTACGCCTTGACTGTCAGCTTAAGCCTGGAGCCTTGAGTTGCAGGAGCTGGGGGTGTAGATAACAGAACTAGTGCTTCCTTTGTGTCGCTATACTAAAGTACAAACTTTGTGGATAATATAATCCTCACTCTGGATTTAAGGAACGTCACACACTTACTTTTACATGTTCATTTTTAATGGTTCAGCGGCTGATGCAACACAAACTTGAATCGGTCGGTGACCATTATTATTGACTCTGAACTCTTTCACAAAAGGTTGTTCTTTCTCGAGCTGTGTGAGAGCTGTGGGCTGGCGTGGAGGTGCAGTCGATGGCTTTCTCCTTTAAGAGACTCTGCTGCATCTTGGATTTCACCTGGACCCGAGACCAGAAGCTCCTCCGCACAGTGAGGGAAGTGTGGCTGCACATGAACGAGGCCCAGTGGGGATTAGCTCTGTTCGACAACTTTAATCCCAACTCTAGTTTCACTCTGTCTGAGCCGTGAGAGTCACCAGACCCCATCACCGGACCTACAGGGGCAGCCTTTAGCCTAGCGGCTAAGGTACATGACTGGGGCAGCCTTTAGCCTAGCGGCTAAGGTACATGACTGGGGCAGCCTTTAGCCTAGTGGCTAAGGTACATGACAGGGGCAGCCTGTAGCCTAGCGGCTAAGGTACATGACAGGGGCAGCCTGTAGCCTAGCGGCTAAGGTACATGACAGGGGCAGCCTGTAGCCTAGTGGCTAAGGTACATGACTGAGGCAGCCTGTAGCCTAGTGGCTAAGGTACATGACTGGGGCAGCCTTTAGCCTAGTGGCTAAGGTACATGACTGGGGCAGCCTTTAGCCTAGTGGCTAAGGTACATGACTGGGGCAGCCTTTAGCCTAGCGGCTAAGGTACATGACTGGGGCAGCCTGTAGCCTAGCGGCTAAGGTACATGACAGGGGCAGCCTGTAGCCTAGCGGCTAAGGTACATGACAGGGGCAGCCTGTAGCCTAGTGGCTAAGGTACATGACTGAGGCAGCCTGTAGCCTAGTGGCTAAGGTACATGACTGGGGCAGCCTTTAGCCTAGTGGCTAAGGTACATGACTGGGGCAGCCTTTAGCCTAGTGGCTAAGGTACATGACAGGGGCAGCCTGTAGCCTAGCGGCTAAGGTACATGACTGGGGCAGCCTTTAGCCTAGTGGCTAAGGTACATGACTGGGGCAGCCTTTAGCCTAGTGGCTAAGGTACATGACTGGGGCAGCCTGTAGCCTAGCGGCTAAGGTACATGGCTGGGGCAGCCTGTAGCCTAGCGGCTAAGGTACATGACTGGGCAGCCTGTAGCCTAGCGGCTAAGGTACATGACTGGGGCAGCCTGTAGCCTAGCAGCTAAGGTACATGACTGGGCAGCCTGTAGCCTAGCGGCTAAGGTACATGACTGGGCAGCCTGTAGCCTAGCGGCTAAGGTACATGACTGGGGCAGCCTGTAGCCTAGTGGCTAAGGTACATGACTGGGGCAGCCTGTAGCCTAGCGGCTAAGGTACATGACTGGGGCAGCCTGTAGCCTAGCGGCTAAGGTACATGACTGGGGCAGCCTGTAGCCTAGTGGCTAAGGTACATGACTGGGGCAGCCTGTAGCCTAGTGGCTAAGGTACATGACTGGGGCAGCCTGTAGCCTAGGGGCTAAGGTACATGACTGGGGCAGCCTGTAGCCTAGCAGCTAAGGTACATGACTGGGGCAGCCTGTAGCCTAGTGGCTAAGGTACATGACTGGGGCGGCCTGTAGCCTAGTGGCTAAGGTACATGACTGGGGCAGACTTTAGCCTAGCGGCTAAGGTACATGACTGGGGCAGCCTGTAGCCTAGTGGCTAAGGTACATGGCTGGGGCAGCCTGTAGCCTAGCGGCTAAGGTACATGACTGGGGCAGCCTGTAGCCTAGCGGCTAAGGTACATGACTGGGGCAGCCTGTAGCCTAGTGGCTAAGGTACATGACTGGGGCAGCCTGTAGCCTAGCAGCTAAGGTACATGACTGGGGCAGCCTGTAGCCTAGTGGCTAAGGTACATGACTGGGGCAGCCTGTAGCCTAGCAGCTAAGGTACATGACTGGGGCAGCCTGTAGCCTAGTGGCTAAGGTACATGACTGGGGCAGCCTGTAGCCTCGTGGCTAAGGGACATGACTGGGGCAGCCTGTAGCCTAGGGGCTAAGGTACATGACTGGGGCAGCCTGTAGCCTAGTGGCTAAGGTACATGACTGGGGCAGCCTGTAGCCTAGCAGCTAAGGTACATGACTGGGGCAGCCTGTAGCCTAGGGGCTAAGGTACATGACTGGGCAGCCTGTAGCCTAGCGGCTAAGGTACATGGCTGGGGCAGCCTGTAGCATAGTGGCTAAGGTACATGACTGGGGCAGCCTGTAGCCTAGCGGCTAAGGTACATGGCTGGGGCAGCCTGTAGCCTAGTGGCTAAGGTACATGACTGGGACCCGGGAGATTGGTGCTTCAAACCCCCGGTGTAGCCACAACAAGATCAGTGAAGCTGTTGGGCTCTTGTGTGTAGTGTGTGGCAGTGTGTGATAGTGTGGCTGTGTGTGAGTGTGTGTTAGTGTGTGGTAGTGTGTGTTAGTGTGTGGTAGTGTGTGGCAGTGTGTGGTAGTGTGTGGTAGTGTGTGACAGTGTGTGACAGTGTGTGGCAGTGTGTGGTAGTGTGTGGCAGTGTGGCAGTGTGTGAGTGTGTAGTAGTGTGTGGCAGTGTGTGATAGTGTGTGGCAGTGTGTGGTAGTGTGTGACAGTGTGAGGCAGTGTGTGGTAGTGTGTGTTAGTGTGTGACAGTGTGTGGCAGTGTGTGTCAGTGTGTGGTAGTGTGTGGCAGTGTGTGGTTCTGTGTGGCAGTGTGTGGTAGTGTGTGGTAGTGTGTGACAGTGTGTGTTAGTGTGTGGTAGTGTGTGTTAGTGTGTGGCAGTTTGTGGTAGTGTGTGGTAGTGAGTGGCAGTGTGTTTTAGTGTGTGTTAGTGTGTGGTAGTGTGTGGCAGTGTGTGACAGTGGGTTTTAGTGTGTGTTAGTGTGTGACAGTGTGTGTTAGTGTGGGGTAGTGTGTGGTAATGTGTGACAGTGTGTTTTAGTGTGTGTTAGTGTGTGACAGTGTGTGTTAGTGTGTGGTAGTGTGTGGTAGTGTGTGGCAGTGTGTGTTAGTGTGTGTTAGTGTATGGTAGTGTGTGGCAGTGTGTGTTAGTGTGTGGTAGTGTGTTTTAGTGTGTGACAGTGTGTGGTAGTGTGTGGTAGTGTGTGACAGTGTGTGTTAGTGTATGGCAGTGTGTGTTAGTGTGTGGTAGTGTGTGGCAGTGTGTGGCAGTGTGTGTTAGTGTGTGGTAGTGTGTGGCAGTGTGTGTTAGTGTATGTTAGTGTGTGGTAGTGTGTGACAGTGTGTGGCAGTGTATGGTAGTGTGTGACAGTGTGTGTTAGTGTGTGTTAGTGTGTGGCAGTGTGTGGTACTGTGTGGCAGTGTATGGTAGTGTGTGGCAGTGTGTGGTAGTGTGTGACAGTGTGTGTTAGTGTGTGGTAGTGTGTGTCAGTGTGTGGTAGTGTGTGGTAGTGTGTGGCAGTGTATGGTAGTGTGTGACAGTGTGAGGCAGTGTGTGGCAGTGTGTGACAGTGTGTGTTAGTGTGTGGTAGTGTGTGTTAGTGTGTGGCAGTGTGTGCTAGTGTGTGGTAGTGTGTGGCAGTGTGTGGTACTGTGTGGCAGTGTATAGTAGTGTGTGGCAGTGTGTGGCAGTGTGTGACAGTGCGTGGTAGTGTGTGGCAGTGTGTGGCAGTGTGTGGTAGTGTGTGGCAGTGTGTGGTAGTGTGTGGCAGTGTGTGGCAGTGTGTGGTAGTGTGTGACAGTGTGCGGAAGTGTGTGGCAGTGTGTGGTACTGTGTGGCAGTGTATGGTAGTGTGTGGCAGTGTGTGGCAGTGTGTGCTAGTGTGTGGCAGTGTGTGCTAGTGTGTGGTGGTGTGTGGCAGTGTGTGGCGGTGTGCGTTAGTGTGTGGTAGTGTGTATTAGTGTGTGGTAGTGTGTGGCAGTGTGTGCTAGTGTGTGGTAGTGTGTGGTAGTGTGTGGCAGTGTGTGGTAGTGTGTGGCAGTGTGTGTTAGTGTGTGTTAGTGTGTGGCAGTGTGTGCTAGTGTGTGGCAGTGTGTGGTACTGTGTGGCAGTGTGTGGCAGTGTGTGACAGTGTGTGGCAGTGTGTGGCAGTGTGTGGCAGTGTGTGGTACTGTGTGGCAGTGTATGGTAGTGTGTGGCAGTGTGTGGTAGTGCGTGACAGTGTGTGGTAGTGTGTGGCAGTGTGTGGCAGTGTGTGGCAGTGTTTGGTAGTGTGTGGCAGTGTGTGGTCCTGTGTGGCAGTGTGTGGTCCTGTGTGGCAGTGTGTGGTACTGTGTGGCAGTGTGTGGTAGTGTGTGACAGTGTGTGTTAGTGTGTGTTTGTGTGTTGTAGTGTGTGGTAGTGTGTGGTAGTGTGTGGCAGTGTGTGCTAGTGTGTGGTAGTGTGTGGCAGTGTGTGGCATTGTGTGGTAGTGTATGGTAGTGTGTGGACGGGCCCGTGTCGCGGTTCCTGCTCTGTGGCGGTAAATCCGCAGCTGGCAGCCTGTAGCCTAGCAGCTAAGGTACATGACTGGGGCAGCCTGTAGCCTAGTGGCTAAGGTACATGACTGGGGCAGCCTGTAGCCTAGCAGCTAAGGTACATGACTGGGGCAGCCTGTAGCCTAGTGGCTAAGGTACATGACTGGGGCAGCCTGTAGCCTCGTGGCTAAGGGACATGACTGGGGCAGCCTGTAGCCTAGGGGCTAAGGTACATGACTGGGGCAGCCTGTAGCCTAGTGGCTAAGGTACATGACTGGGGCAGCCTGTAGCCTAGCAGCTAAGGTACATGACTGGGGCAGCCTGTAGCCTAGGGGCTAAGGTACATGACTGGGGCAGCCTGTAGCCTAGCGGCTAAGGTACATGGCTGGGGCAGCCTGTAGCATAGTGGCTAAGGTACATGACTGGGGCAGCCTGTAGCCTAGCGGCTAAGGTACATGGCTGGGGCAGCCTGTAGCCTAGTGGCTAAGGTACATGACTGGGACCTGGGAGATTGGTGCTTCAAACCCCCGGTGTAGCCACAACAAGATCAGTGAAGCTGTTGGGCTCTTGTGTGTAGTGTGTGGCAGTGTGTGATAGTGTGGCAGTGTGTGAGTGTGTGTTAGTGTGTGGTAGTGTGTGGTAGTGTGTGGTAGTGTGTGGTAGTGTGTGACAGTGTGTGACAGTGTGTGGCAGTGTGTGGTAGTGTGTGGCAGTGTGGCAGTGTGTGAGTGTGTAGTAGTGTGTGGCAGTGTGTGATAGTGTGTGGCAGTGTGTGGTAGTGTGTGACAGTGTGAGGCAGTGCGTGACAGTGTGTGGTAGTGTGTGGTAGGGTGTGGCAGTGTGTGGCAGTGTGTGGTACTGTGTGGCAGTGTGTGGCAGTGTTTGGTAGTGTGTGGCAGTGTGTGGTCCTGTGTGGCAGTGTGTGGTCCTGTGTGGCAGTGTGTGGTACTGTGTGGCAGTGTGTGTTAGTGTGTGGCAGTGTGTGTTAGTGTGTGTTAGTGTGTTGTAGTGTGTGGTAGTGTGTGGCAGTGTGTGGTAGTGTGTGGTAGTGTGTGGCAGTGTGTGGTAGTGTGTGGCAGTGTGTGGCAGTGTGTGGCAGTGTGTGGTAGTGTGTGGTAGTGTGTGGACGGGCCCGTGTCGCGGTTCCTGCTCTGTGGCGGCGGAATAAAAAGATGAACGAGTGTCACGACGACCCCGCCACGGCGGGAGAGCGTCAGCCTCTCTCTCACAGCCTCTCTCTCACAGCCTCTCTCTCAGCCTCTCTCTCAGCCTCTCTCTCAGCCTCTCTCTCACAGCCTCTCTCTCAGCCTCTCTCTCTCAGCCTCTCTCTCAGCCTCTCTCTCAGCCTCTCTCTCAGCCTCTCTCACAGCCTCTCTCTCAGCCTCTCTCTCAGCCTCTCTCACAGCCTCTCTCTCAGCCTCTCTCACAGCCTCTCTCTCAGCCTCTCTCTCAGCCTCTCTCTCAGCCTCTCTCTCAGCCTCTCTCTCTCAGCCTCTCTCTCTCAGCCTCTCTCTCAGCCTCTCTCTCTCTCAGCCTCTCTCTCTCAGCCTCTCTCTCAGCCTCTCTCTCTCAGCCTCTCTCTCTCAGCCTCTCTCTCAGCCTCTCTCTCAGCCTCTCTCTCACAGCCTCTCTCTCAGCCTCTCTCTCACAGCCTCTCTCACAGCCTCTCTCTCAGCCTCTCTCTCACAGCCTCTCTCTCAGCCTCTCTCTCAGCCTCTCTCTCACAGCCTCTCTCTCAGCCTCTCTCTCTCAGCCTCTCTCTCAGCCTCTCTCTCAGCCTCTCTCTCACAGCCTCTCTCTCAGCCTCTCTCACAGCCTCTCTCTCTCTCAGCCTCTCTCTCAGCCTCTCTCTCTCAGCCTCTCTCTCTCAGCCTCTTTCTCAGCCTCTCTCTCAGCCTCTCTCTCTCAGCCTCTCTCTCAGCCTCTTTCTCAGCCTCTCTCTCAGCCTCTCTCTCTCAGCCTCTCTCTCAGCCTCTCTCTCAGCCTCTCTCTCAGCCTCTCTCTCAGCCTCTTTCTCAGCCTCTCTCTCAGCCTCTCTCTCTCAGCCTCTCTCTCAGCCTCTCTCTCAGCCTCTCTCACAGCCTCTCTCTCTCTCAGCCTCTCTCTCAGCCTCTCTCTCACAGCCTCTCTCTCACAGCCTCTCTCTCAGCCTCTCTCTCACAGCCTCTCTCTCACAGCCTCTCTCTCTCAGCCTCTCTCTCACAGCCTCTCTCTCAGCCTCTCTCTCACAGCCTCTCTCTCAGCCTCTCTCTCACAGCCTCTCTCACAGCCTCTCTCACAGCCTCTCTCTCAGCCTCTCTCTCAGCCTCTCTCTCTCTCAGCCTCTCTCTCAGCCTCTCTCTCACAGCCTCTCTCTCAGCCTCTCTCTCACAGCCTCTCTCTCACAGCCTCTCTCTCAGCCTCTCTCTCACAGCCTCTCTCTCAGCCTCTCTCTCAGCCTCTCTCTCACAGCCTCTCTCTCAGCCTCTCTCTCTCAGCCTCTCTCTCAGCCTCTCTCTCACAGCCTCTCTCTCACAGCCTCTCTCTCACAGCCTCTCTCTCAGCCTCTCTCTCACAGCCTCTCTCTCTCAGCCTCTCTCTCACAGCCTCTCTCTCAGCCTCTCTCTCTCAGCCTCTCTCTCAGCCTCTCTCTCAGCCTCTCTCTCTCAGCCTCTCTCTCAGCCTCTCTCTCAGCCTCTCTCTCAGCCTCTCTCTCACAGTCTCTCTCTCACACTGTATGAATCACCGCCCTGCAAATGTAAAGCCACTTGTAATGGAGCCACGTGTAATAGAGGCTGTTTGTAAATAATCTTCCCTCCAGTGTCGCTAAATCACTCGTTTACCCAGCTGTCCGCACGTGAGAGAGAGAGGAAGAGAGAGGGAGAGGGAGAGAGAAAGAGAGGGAGAGAGAGAGAGCGAGAGGGGTTATTTAATTTCTCTGTGGATTCCCCCTCCGGTGGTGTCAAAGGCGAAAAATAATAATAAACACCGGGGACGATAACGCCAATAACAACAATGCCCATCATCTGAGCCAGGCTCCCAGCCACTTAGGGCCGTAGCGGGCGGGGGGGGGTATTTTGCATGATGTTAAACACTCGAGAGAGCGCAGAGTGCAGTTCTGGGTGACGCTGAAGTCGCGGAGGAAAGGCAGCGGGATTAGAGGGGAATAAACGTAAATAAAGGGACGCGGTGTTATCTAGCGCCGCACCGTCAGGCCCATTGTTTGTGCGAGTGATAAAAGAGCGGCTCCCAGCCTCCGCCTGCCACCAGCCATGTTTGCCTTAATTTGAGGCCAATTTCTCTGACAAGTGTTGACAGTTTATTCATATTTTTGTACTTGCTTTTTTTTCTCTCCCTGAGCCACAAAGCTGGGTGTTGTATTCATGTCCGTGTTTATTAGTCTATTACCGCGTGCGCGGCGTGTTGTTATGAAAGAGGGTGACAGTGCCTGCCTCGCGACTTTAAATGGCTGTCAGCCAGCCAGGGAAAGGCCTGCTCCGTTTCATATTCTAATTCCCCCGTTTGGAAGGCTTGTTCTCCCTCCTGCTGCCGTAATCTGTCCCTGAAACAAACAGCCCCACGGCATTGTGGGTACAGCCCGAGAACGCAAGCGCCGATCGGCCACTCAATCCCGATGCGTTCCTGCGACTCTGCCGTCAGCCTTCCAGTCCTCGCCACAGCCAGTGAGACGATACTGACGGCAGGATGAACTGAGACTTAAACTTCCTTTTCCTGTGTGCCGTCGCCGTGCCGATGAGGGTTCTGGAAATGTCAGCCCTCTTCCTTTTAAAGCCCGCATGCCTCAGCGTTCTCTTCCTGGTTTTAGTCTCCAAAACGTTCGCAAAGAGCGGTGACCCTAACCCCGCCCCCAGAGTGCCTCAGAGCCCTAAAATTTATCAACGTCATCTTATGAACTTATGAAAAAACATGTCATCATGTCACATGGTAAAATTGTTTTACAAATAGTTCTGAAAAATAGCAGCGAGACCCGAAAATATGCAAACTTGCACCAAACTTGCAACTGTTTCACTTGGATCTGTTTGGAACACAAATGGAAAGATCCTCCTGTGTCTCGCTCCTGTGTCTCGCTCCTGGTGTGTAGAGGGAGTTAAGGAGCTGACGGCAGGGGTTTGAAGAGGATAGTTTTACGCGGAGAGGTGCTCCAGGAACTCTTTTATGATGTGCAGTCTGTCTTTAGCCCGACTCCGGGGGGAGAGGGATAAAGAGCCGTCAGGACGCCGCTACAAAGCCTGCCACAATGGAGACCAAACACAACTTATTCCGCAGGTGTTCCCTTTCTCTTCTTCTGCAAAACCTCTAAAGAACGGCAGACCATCAACAAAGACCATCAAGCACAACTTATTATTCTAATCTAGACACATACGGTAAAAATATATATATATATTCAAAAAGATATATTTATGTCTGAATCTCGGTTGCATTTCGCTTCATACACTTAAAGATTTAAAGTTAATCTGGTTCTTTCGTTTAAGGATCTTTTTTCTTTTGCTTATCTCCTCGCGGAGATCCCTGACGTATTGTACAACCATAGTGTTTGTGCACTGTAGAATTTTATTAGAATTGTGCTTTTATTTATCATGATTATACGCCGTTGTCAATATACAGAACAGAAACAGAGCTAATGTCAAACCAGTGCCTCACCTGTGCTGTGTTCACCTCACCTGTGCTGTGTTCACCTCACCTGTGCTGTGTTCACTTCACCTGTGCTGTGTTTGTCTCACCTGTGCTGTTTACCTCACCTGTGCTGTGTTCACCTCACCTGTGCTGTGTTCACTTCACCTGTGCTGTGTTTGTCTCACCTGTGCTGTTTACCTCACCTGTGCTGTGTTCACCTGCACCGTGTTCATCTCACCTGTGCTGTGTTTGTCTCACCTGTGCTGTTTACCTCACCTGTGCTGTGTTCACCTGCGCCGTGTTCATCTCACCTGTGCTGTGTTTGTCTCACCTGCAGGCTTTCAGCCAGAGCCCAACATTCGTACTCCAAAGTCAGGAAGCTTCGCTTCCGTCCCAGAATGCATTGCCTCACAAACGGCCGCACTCCTGCTTACTTGCATCGGCAAATATGTGCAGATGGAAATAAGACGGGGTTATTGCTGTTAATAAAATCACTCCAGTTAAGCAGGACACTGCTCCTCCATCAAACATTCCGAATGTGAGCGAATATTTAATCACTAAACACAAAGCTGCTACGCTACATTTAGGTGTAATTTTCACCCATGCGAAGGTAATTTGTTTCAGTATTATAAATTAATTAAACACTAACAATGATGGAGAATGATCTGGAATGTATAATTAAGAGCTCGCTGGAGAAGGATTGATTTACACTCCTTTCCTCTATCTCTTTCTTCTCCTCTTTTATTCCTCTTGTTCTGTTTCTTCTTTTCTATCATTCCTCCTGTTCTTTTCTCTCACTCACTTGCTGGTTTCTTAAATCCCGTCTTCTTGATTTACAGGGGGGCCGGGAGGGGGGGGGGGGGGCGGGAGGGGGGGGGGGGGTGGGGGGGGGGGGGGGCTGGGGGGGGTGCCAGAGTTGCTCCAGTTGCTTGTCGCTGACACAGATTTCAATAGCCCCCTGATTACAGCGCCATGCTGAAATCCCCTCCACACCTTCTGAGGAGATCAAAGTCACATTAATGCCAACATGCTCCTGTGTGAGTTACACTACACCTCGCAGCCTGACGGAAACGCAGCGCACTCAACCCCCGGGAACACTCCATCAGCGGGACAGACGGAAATGTTTCTGTTCATGACGTTTAAGTAAGTAATAGTGTTTATGTGTACACACACACACACACTCACACACTCACACACACACTCACACACACACTCACACACACACACACACACACACACACACACTCACACACACACACACACACACACACACACTCACACACACACACACACACACACATGCATATGCACACTCACACACATGCACACACACATATGCATAGACACATAGACACACACACACACATAGGCATACACACATAGACATACACTCACTCACATGCACACACACTCACACACACACTCACACACTCACATGCATATGCACACTCACTCACATGCACACACATATGCATACACACATAGACACACACACTCACATGCACACATGCATGTACACACACACACATAGGCATACACACATAGACATACACTCACTCACATGCACGCACGCATGTACACACAAACACGCAGATGCATGGACACAGATGCACAAACATGAACGCACAAACCTAAATACATACATACACATACATGCACAAATACTCTAATACACTCACGCACACACACACACACACAGGTGCACACACACACACACACACACATGCACACACACGACAGCTCAGCATTGTACCTGTGAGTAAGCAGCTGTCACACCTGTGTCTCTCCATATGGCCAATCAGAAGCAGCCTTTCAGACCTGTCTCTCCATACGGCCAATCAGAAGCCGCCTTTCAGACCTGCTCAAGAGAGGCTGAATTCTGGGTTTGATGTCTAAGCCTCACCACTCCAAACAAGAAACAGAGACTTTAAAATGAAAAAGCCACAAATGATAATGAATCGTTTACAGAGTGTCTCTCCAGCTGCTTGTGGCTAATCATGTTACAGTGCTTCCCTGCTCTTAGTTAGATTGATGACTCTCGCTGTAATGGATCTCTTAGACAGTGTGTGTGCACCTGTGTGTGTGTGTGTGTGTGTGTGTGTGTGTGTGTGTGTGTGTGCACCTGTGTGTGTGTGTGTGTGTGTGTGTGTGTGTGTGCACCTGTGTGTGTGTGTGTGTGTGTGTGTGTGTGTGTGTGTGTGTGCACCTGTGTGTGTGTGTGTGTGCACCTGTGTGTGTGTGTGTGTGAGAGAGAGAAAGAGTGATTCATATTTAGGCAATATTTACTTATATGTATTTTCACGCCAATAAAGCACACTGCATTGAATTGAGAGTGAGAGAGAAAGAGAGAGAGCGAGAGAGACAGAGAGAGAGAGGTTTTGGTTTTGGGAGAAATAATCGATAGGTAATTGGAAATGAAGTGTTTAACTGGGCTCAGGAAACAAACATGGCTCTTGGACAGCTCATTTATAAGCAGCCTGGGTGTCGGCCCCAAACCAAACAGCACAGCGTCCCCTGAGCTCCATAATGTTTGGGACATTTTTTCTTGATTTGGCTCTGTATGGCACAAGGTATGTACACTTTAAAATGACAGCACTTTTCATACATAGTGCCCGCATTTCAGGGCACCATAATGTTTGGAAATTGCTTCACAAGTGTTTCGTATTTATACAGAATCAAAATGTTATTGCAGAATGTTTGACATTATTATTATTATAATTATAATTATAATTATAATTATAATTATAATTATAATTATAATTATTATTATTATTATTATTATTATTATTATTATTGAGATGCATTGTTAGTATTCAATTACATTACATTTTATTTAGCAGATGCTTTTAGACAAAGTGATGTGCAACAGTGCATATCATAGAACAATCAGCCAGGTCAGATAAGATAAGACTCATATCTGATTGGTTGTAAGGCCATGAGCAGAAGTCCAGTACACAAGGTAGCTAGGCCAGGTCTGTGACTACTAAGACCATACCATCTACAACTTTGGGAACTACATTACCGAGACAAATACAAATTCAAGTCCTAGATTAAGGTACAAAATATGTGCTATTCATTTGACACAGGGCTAGATGCCTGCTGATCTCTGTATTTAGTCAGGATATGTAGTATATTTTACACAGGGCTAGATGTTCTCTGTATTTAGTCAGGATATGTAGTATATTTTACACAGGGCTAGATGTGTGCTGATCTCTGTATTTAGTCAGGATATGTAGTATATTTTACACAGGGCTAGATGTGTGCTGATCTCTGTATTTAGTCAGGATATGTAGTATATTTTACACAGGGCTAGATGTGTGCTGATCTCTGTATTTAGTCAGGATATGTAGTATATTTTACACAGGGCTAGATGCCTGCTGATCTCTGTATTTAGTCAGGATATGTAGTATATTTTACACAGGGCTAGATGTGTGCTGATCTCTGTATTTAGTCGGGATATGTAGTATATTTTACACAGGGCTAGATGTGTGCTGATCTCTGTATTTAGTCGGGATATGTAGTATATTTTACACAGGGCTAGATGCCTGCTGATCTCTGTATTTAGTCAGGATATGTAGTATAAGATTTTGCAGTTGTGCTCCAGATTGAACAGTGGCCTGACCGCTGAGACGGAAGCAGACATTTTGACACTTTCTGTGTGAGACTTCATGAGGGTTAACATCAGGGAGGGGGTAAGATCAGGGAGGGGGTAAGATCAGGGAGGGGTAAGATCAGGGAGGGGGTAAGATCAGGGTGGGGGTAAGATCAGGGAGGGGTAAGATCAGGGAGGGGGTAAGATCAGGGTGGGGGTAAGAT
>NW_026890333.1:42500-45000 GCF_963514075.1 Conger conger
TGTATATGAATGTGTGAGTGAGTGTGTGTGAGTGTTTGAGTATATATGTATGTGTGTGTGTGTGTGTATATGTATGTGTGAGTGAGTGAGTATTGTGCGTGTGTGTATTGTCCATTTGTGTGTGTGTATATGAATGTGTGAGTGAGTGTGTGTGAGTGTTTGAGTATATATGTATGTGTTTGTGTGTGTATATGTATGTGTGAGTGAGTGAGTATTGTGCCTGTGTGTATTGTGCATTTCTGTGTATATGTATGTGTGAGTGGGTCAGTGTGTGTGTGTGTGTATATGTATGAGTGAGTGTGTGTGAGTGTTTGAGTATATATGTATGAGTGAGTGAGTGAGTGTGTGTGTGTGTGTGCATGTGTTTGTGTGTGTCTCAGACAGCCAACTGTAGAAGTTCACACTCCACACACACACTCTCACACACACACACACACACACACACACACACTCTCTCTCTCCGGACCCCCCTTCTACTCTTTCATCCTGGAGAGAAGGTGTCACACCCTCTGAAAATTTTATGATCACATTTCCATATCCCAGAACTTGAGCCGTCACAGATTAATACTGAGAATATGCTAAATGAAAAGGTACATTACGCAAAATTAAATATGTGAATTAAAAATGATTTTTATATAAAATTAATTAACGAGCGGGAGAAGAACTAATAGGTGCTTAATTATTAATTGATTCTTTCTAAGAGGTTCAGTCTAGACGATCTTCATCAAACCTTGAGTTAATTTTACATGTTTTTTATTAATAATGCAGCACTCCTCCTCCTCCTGTTTGAGCCGGGCCTCAGTTCCCGACACTTCCGAAACTCCGTGCCAAACTTCCCGATTTCCAGCGGAGAAGCTTCCGGACTGTGTGCGCTCACAAACTGTGTTCCAGGATGAGGGTGTCCTGAGGTGGAGTCCGGGATAAGTGGGTCAGCGTTTAGTTTAGGGGATGCATATTAAACTGTACAATATTTACTGCGCCGGGGAGGGGAAGGATCCTATTATGACTGCTCTGAAACTAATTACCTTAATTAACAGCGCTAATACGGGGAGGGAAGGGGACGCAGGAAGGCGCGGTGGTTTTACAGCGCGGTTCTGCCAGTGTTTGATTTAAGGGCCGCCTCACCGCTGGGATGAGGCCGTGGAGGAGCGGAGGATCACAGACTCGCTCTCTCAGGCCTCCTGCCCCCACCCCTCTGCTCTTTGTTCTCTCTCCCTCTCTCTCACTCTCTCTCTGCATCTCTCTCTCTCACTCTCTCTCTCTCTCTCTCACTCTCTCCCTCTCTCCCTCGCTCTCTCTCTCTCTCTCTTCAGCCCTCTCTCCCTCTCTCTCACTCTCTCTCTGCATCTCTCTCTCTCACTCTCTCTCACTCTCTCACTCTCTCCCTCTCTCCCTCGCTCTCTCTCTCTCTCTCTTCAGCCCTCTCTCCCTCTCTCTCACTCTCTCTCTGCATCTCTCTCTCTCACTCTCTCTCACTCTCTCACTCTCTCCCTCTCTCCCTCGCTCTCTCTCTCTCTCTCTTCAGCCCTCTCTCCCTCTCTCTCACTCTCTCTCTGCATCTCTCTCTCTCACTCTCTCTCACTCTCTCTCTCTCTCCCTCGCTCCCTCGCTCTCTCTCTCTCTCTCACTCTCTCCCTCTCTCCCTCGCTCTCTCTCTCTCTCTCACTCTCTCTCTGCATCTCTCTCTCTCACTCTCTCTCACTCTCTCACTCTCTCCCTCTCTCCCTCGCTCTCTCTCTCTCTCTCTCTTCAGCCCTCTCTCCCTCTCTGTAGAGATGTTTTGTTTAACAGTAGTTTTTCTTGATGTACTTCATTATGTAATATCTCCAGCAGAGGGGGGGGGGGCTGGCTACAGATCTTGTTGAGCTGCTAATTAGCAGAATCAGGTGTGCCAAGTTGGGCAGCCCTGCTCTAGCTGCTGAATGAGGTGAGCTTTGTTAGGGATGGAGTGAAACCCTACAGGACGGTAGATCTCCAGGAACAGGGTTGGGCAGCCCTGCTCTATCTGTTGAATGAGGTGTGCTTTGTTAGGGATGGAGTGAAACCCTACAGGACGGTAGATCTCCAGGAACAGGGTTGGGCAGCCCTGCTCTAGCTGCTGAATGAGGTCTGCTTTGTTAGGGTTGGAGTGAAAACCTACAGGACGGTAGATCTCCAGGAACAGGGTTGGGCAGCCCTGCTCTAGCTGTTGAATGAGGTGAGGTTTGTTAGGGTTGGAGTGAAAACCCTACAGGACGGTAGATCTCCAGGAGCAGGGCTGGACCTCAAACCCACCGTGGTGACGGCCCTTTCCTTTCAGAGCGGTGTTTTGAAAATCGCACTGCGTGATCCGAGGCTTTCGGCCGTGGTCACACACTCTGCGCCCCGGTCCTGTGAGGCCGTCGGCGACCAGACGGCCGCCTCTTATCCGCGCTCGCTCCGGAGACGATGACCTCATCATAAACCCGACTCCGTCCGGCTTCCTGTCCGGTGAGTTCTGCCAAGTTGGACTCCCTCCGAT
>NW_026890333.1:50000-52500 GCF_963514075.1 Conger conger
GTGTTTTTTATTAAATTTTTTCGATTGTGTTATATTTTTTCTTAATGTGTCACCTTGTCTTAAAAGCCTCTGCCATGACAACTTGCCACAACTTGATTCTTGACAGTCCATGAGATTATGGGAAACATCTGTTAACTTGATACCAAGTCAAGTTAAGCACACAGCTTGATTCATAAATGGTTGTCAGGTATTTAGTCCTTTGGATATTTTGGGTGTTGAATTAGAGCCAGTTCTTCCTCCCGGTTTCTCGTCCAGACTGGAGATTGGAGAAATTGGATAAATACACCTTGTTTCTTTTGATTTGGCTGTCTGGTCAATACCCAGAAGTTGATTGGCTGGCTGAGTTTAGCCAATCACTAGAGATTTATTATGCCGAAAATACCCTCTTTCGTTACACTCTATTGCAATCCCATCATGCACCGGTCCTGATGTCTTCCTCTGTGGTTCTGCGCCAGGTCGGCTCACACTGCGCTGTGGAACAGAAGGCGTCTCCCTCCGCTGTCTTATCAAAATGGCTCTTTCTGCATCCACACATTCCCTCTCCTGCTTTCTGTAACCCACACTGCCAGCTGGAGGAGCAGTGCTCAGTCTGTTTGAGAACTTCGCTTTGCGTCTGAATTATGAATCACACAAATTACTTTCTGTTATTAATTATGTGGCATGCAAGGGTGCCCACCTGCAGGTGCATGTAGATGAAAGGTGAATGGTAAAGGAGTAATGGGTGAATGGTACAGTAGTGATGGGTGAATGGTACAGTAGTGATGGGTGAATGGTACAGTAGTGATGGGTGAATGGTAAAGGAGTGATGGGTGAATGGTAAAGGAGTGATGGGTGAATGGTACAGTAGTGATGGGTGAATGGTAAAGGAGTGATGGGTGAATGGTACAGTAGTGATGGGTGAATGGTACAGTAGTGATGGGTGAATGGTAAAGGAGTGATGGGTGAATGGTAAAGGAGTGATGGGTGAATGGTACAGTAGTGATGGGTGAATGGTAAAGGAGTGATGGGTGAATGGTACAGTAGTGATGGGTGAATGGTACAGTAGTGATGGGTGAATGGTAAAGGAGTGATGGGTGAATGGTACAGTAGTGATGGGTGAATGGTACAGTAGTGATGGGTGAATGGTAAAGGAGTGATGGGTGAATGGTACAGTAGTGATGGGTGAATGGTACAGTAGTGATGGGTGAATGGTAAAGGAGTGATGGGTGAATGGTACAGTAGTGATGGGTGAATGGTAAAGGAGTGATGGGTGAATGGTAAAGGAGTGATGGGTGAATGGTACAGTAGTGATGGGTGAATGGTACAGTAGTGATGGGTGAATGGTAAAGGAGTGATGGGTGAATGGTACAGTAGTGATGGGTGAATGGTACAGTAGTGATGGGTGAATGGTAAAGGAGTGATGGGTGAATGGTACAGTAGTGATGGGTGAATGGTACAGTAGTGATGGGTGAATGGTACAGGAGTGATGGGTGAATGGTAAAGGAGTGATGGGTGAATGGTACAGTAGTGATGGGTGAATGGTACAGTAGTGATGGGTGAATGGTACAGTAGTGATGGGTGAATGGTAAAGGAGTGATGGGTGAATGGTAAAGGAGTGATGGGTGAATGGTACAGTAGTGATGGGTGAATGGTAAAGGAGTGATGGGTGAATGGTACAGTAGTGATGGGTGAATGGTACAGTAGTGATGGGTGAATGGTAAAGGAGTGATGGGTGAATGGTACAGTAGTGATGGGTGAATGGTACAGTAGTGATGGGTGAATGGTACAGTAGTGATGGGTGAACGGTGTTGGAGTGCTTCGGCTTTAGAGCAGATGTCATCAAAATGGACGCATTAATCCGATCGTCTGTGTCCAGCGTCACAGAATGAAAGCCAGGAGCCGGGTCCAGGACACGACAGATTTTGGGCTGGATTAGGGAGGGCATCCCTCCAGGAGCCTTTCCCATCGAATGACGGGCGTGTAAACCATAATGGAGCAGAACAAGGTCAGCATTTACACCTTGTTGTTAACTTCAGGATCCAGAACTCCTCAGAGTTACATTTCCACACAGTTTAGAGTGTTATGGGTGAGGTCCTGGACTTACAGTTTGGGTTTGTCAAGGTCTAGTTTATTATCTTGATTATTATCGATGGTTCAGTGAAAATGTCCTGTCTGGCTCTGGCCTCAGAATGCTTACTGTATGCTGACTCAGTTTAAATATATTCAAGCATCCTCTGTCATGCACAGTATCCACCAGTCCAATATATTTTCTTTAACGACATCAACATCAATTTTAACCACAACGTGACGGTTTTGATCTGTTTCCAGTAACCAAAGACATTCAATCCTCATTTAATCAATCAACGGACAATGATTTCTATTGGCCCCTTATTATTTGCGGAACACCTCTTATCAACCAATCAGCATGTGGCTGTCAGACAATGCTGTTTTTTTGTTTTTTTAAACATCATTATGCCTTTCGTTAGATATTTGTCTATGGACTTCCTTTGATCAGATAAAT
>NW_026890334.1:0-1000 GCF_963514075.1 Conger conger
ACGCACCAGGCCGGGCAGTAAATGGAATACTCTGCCTGCTTGTAAATGCTGTGTACGCACGAAGCGACGCGGGGGAGGGGTGTGTTTTCAGGAGAGAAGAGAAGGAATCTTGTTCTCCCGAGGATAAACTACTGGCGCCCGAGAGACAGGATCAATTCCTGCTTTTCAAAATCCGAATCCGTTCCCCGTCTCCTTTAAAAACTCATCCCCGATTTCAATTCCAACCGCAATAAAGAACGTCCTGTAAAAAAAAAAGAGAGAGAAAAAAAAAACATAAAAAAGACCCTGTGCAGCCCCAGGCATGTGTATTTCAGATGCATGGTGGACCGCGTTGCTTTGAAATACTGCACGATGTGCCCGGAGTGCTATTAAAAACGGACCGCCCAGTTACGCTCCCCCACTGATCGAGCTGCGTGCTGCTCTTTGCTGTGCGCACGCGGGGCCGAAGTGCGCGAAAAGCCGCTGCAGGACATGTTAAGAAGATGCTGTCACCTGTTACCGGCGACGTCCGCAAATAACTTTGCGATTCTGACAGGTTGTGAGCGAATGGCTGAGCTCGCTATAATATGAGGCTAAGATACATATCATATTTAGGCTATTCAGTTGTCCGCCACCTTAGTTGAAGTTTACATAATGTGAACTTTGGTGACGCGATTCAAGCGAATAGCTGTAGCCGACCTACAGCGGACCAACAATCAATGGAAATAGCCTATCTGTATCGCTTGCCTCTGAATTAATTCTAAATTAATCTATGTCCAGTTGTTGGCCCGTGCGCCTTAGCTGGTCTACATTTCAGCCGCGACAGGAGCGTCTATTGCCGGTGAGGCTGGGGCGGGATTGCGCTGGCTGAGCGCGGCCGGCCCAGTCCGGGCATGGACTTCGATCAGATGGACGATCAAACGCTAATCATTCCCCACGGCCCATCCCGCGTAAAGCTGTCATTAATTTTGCGGAATTACATCAGATCTGAGACATTCGTTATGCCGGCCCCGCAGCCCGG
>NW_026890335.1:0-1000 GCF_963514075.1 Conger conger
AGCCGTAATGGAGGAGGGCCACTCCAGCGCTGATGTATGCACTGTCACACAGCAGGAGGGTGGGGAGGAGTGTGGGAGGAGGGTGGGGAGGAGAGCTCAGTGGGATTCACTGAAGCAAAAGGAAGTCCCCCCCCGACACCAACCATTTCCACCTGATTACTGATGCAGTCGCACCCGGCTCACACACTCCGGCTCACACACTCCGTTCTCCAGCCACTGTCTCCTACAGGCCGGGAGCGGCTCTCATTCCAGTCAGGATACAGGAAGGAGCACAATGTGTATCCACCAATCACAGGCTTCCCAGTCCCCAGATCTGAACCCCAACGAGCAGAGGAGGTGTGAGGTGAAGGGCCAGCTCTGTACCGGAGAGTACTGAGAGTACCAGAGAGTAACGGAGAGTACTGAGAGTACCGGAGAGTACCGGAGAGTACTGAGAGTACCAGAGAGTAACGGAGAGTACTGAGAGCACCAGAGAGTAACGGAGAGTACTGGAGAGTACTGAGAGTACCGGAGAGTAACAGAGAGTAACAGAGAGAACTGAGAGTACCGGAGAGTAACAGAGAGTACCGGAGAGTACTGAGAGTACCGGAGAGTAACAGAGAGTACCGGAGAGTACCGGAGAGTACTGAGAGTACCAGAGAGTAACAGAGAGTACTGAGAGTACTGGAGAGTACTGGAGAGTACTGAGAGTAACAGAGAGTAACGGAGAGTACTGGAGAGTACTGGAGAGTACTGGAGAGTACTGAGAGTAAAGTAAGAAAGCCATGAGGGACTCCATTTCACAACTCACACAAAAAGAGTCCAAACACATGCCCAGGGGCGGGGGAGTAGTACTCTAAGCTTCCTGAAAACTTCCTTCAAATTTAATGGACAGTAAAGTCTACAAAAGCAAGCCTCATACGAGAGAGAGAGAGAGAGAGAGAGGGAGGGAAATGAGAGAGGAGAGAGAGAGGGGGAGGTACAGATGTTTTGATGTTTTTTAAAATTCTCTCTGAAGCTC